>NW_006921637.1:15438312-15440130 GCF_000298275.1 Orycteropus afer afer | reverse complement strand
AATGACATGAGACAAAGTATATGTGAACTGCTGTATGGAAAGTGAATTTGCTCTGTAAATCTTCACCCAAATCACAATAAATAAAATAAGTAAAATTTAAAAAAATGAAAAAAAAAATTCCTAGAATCAAACAAGAATGAAAACACAATATATTAAAATTGGGGGACACAGCAAAAGCAGTGATCAGAGGCCAACTTATAGCAATAAATGTACACATCAAAAAAGAAGAGCTAAAATCAACACCTTAACTCAACATCCCCAACAATTAGAAAAAGAGCAGCTAGAAAAAGAAGAAAAAAAAATACTACAGTCACCAAAACAAAAGGAATAATAAAAATTTGAGCAGAAATTTATGAAACAGAAAATAGAAAGACAACAGAAAAAATCAACAAGACTAGAAGTTGCTTCTTTGAAAAGATTAATATAATTGACAAACCACTGGCAAATTTAACAAAGGAAAAGAGGAAGAGAATACAAATAACACAAATAAGAAATGAACTGAGTGACATCACAACAGAACCAACAGAAATTAAAAGGAAAATATCAAGATACTATGAAGCACTATACTCCAATTAATTCGAAAATCTAGAAGAAATGAACAGATTTCTAGAAACATGCTACTTACCTAAACCAATAGAGGAGGAGGTGGAATATTTAAACAGATCCATAACAAAAGAAGAAATTGAACAAGTCATTAAAAAATTACCTATAAAAAAAACCCCTGGCACAGATGGTTTCACTGGTGAATTCTACCAAACTTTCAGAGAAGAACTGACACCAATCCTACTCAAACTATTCCAAAACAAAGAAAAAGAAGGAATCCTCCCAAATTCATTTTATGATGCAAGCATAATCTTGATACTAAAACCAGGCAAAGACATCACTAAAAAGGAAAACTGCAGACCACTATCCTTCATGAATATAGATGCAAAAATCTTCAACAAAATCCTAGCCAATAGATTCCAACAACATATAAAAAAAATTAATAAATTATGAGCAAATGGGGTTCATTCCAGGTATGCAAGGATGGTTCAACATTAGAAAAACAATGAACATCTTCCATCACACAAATAAAACAAAGGAAAAGAAGCACATGATCATATCAACTGATGCAGAAAATGCATTTTATAAAATCCAACACCCATTCCTGATCAAAACTCTCAGCAAAATAGGAATAGAAGGGACATTCCTCAACATAATAAAGGGCATAAATGCAAAACCAACAGGCAACATTATTCTCAGTGGAGAGAGACTGAACCCATTCCCCTTGTGAACAGGAACCACACAAGGATGCCCTCTATCACTACTTCTATTCAACACTGTATTGGAAGTCCTAGCCAGGGCAATAAAGCAAGAAAGGGAAATCAAAGGTATCCATTTTGGTAAAGAAGAAGTAAAACTATCCCTATTTGCTGAAGATATGATCCTATACCTAGAAAACCCAAGAGACTTGGCAAGAAAACTACTGGAACTAATTGAGAGATTTAGCATAGCGGCAGGATACAAGATACACACACACACACACACACACACAAAAAGCAGTTGGATTCCTCTACACCAACAAAAAGATTGATGGAAAGGAAATAAGGAAATCAATACCATTTACAATAGCTACCAAAAAAAAAAAAAAAAACTTGAGAATAAATCTCACTAGGGACACAAAAGACCTATACAAAGAAAACTACAAATTACTACTCCAAGAAACATAAGAGATCTACAAAAATGAAGAACATAGCATGGTCATGGATAGGAAGGCTGAACATTGTCAAACGTCAATTCTATATATACTATATATATATATATATATATATATATATA
>NW_006921637.1:15416381-15437302 GCF_000298275.1 Orycteropus afer afer | reverse complement strand
ATCTGTACTGGAGGAACTGCACCTGAAATACTCCTTGGAAGCAAGAATGGCCAGACTTCATCTCACCTATTTTGGTCATGTTGTCAGGAGGGACCATTCCTTGGAGAAGGATGTCATGCTTGGTAGGGTGGAGGGTTGATGAAAGAGGGGAAGGCCTTCAACAAGATGGATTGACATGGTGGCTGCGATGATGGGCTCAAGTATAGCAGGGATCATGGAGCTGGTGCGGGACCGGGCAGTGTTTCGTTCTGCTGTGCATGGGGTCGCTATGAGTTGGAAACAACTCGACGGCACCTAACAACAACAATTCAAAGCAATCTCAATCCAGATGCCAACAACATTGTTTAAGGGTATGGAAAAAACAATCACTAATTTTATTTGGAAAGAAGAGACTTCAGATAAGCAAAGCACTATTGAAGAGGAAGAACAAAGTAGGAGGTCTCACACTCCTGGATCTCAAAACCTACTATACAACCACAGTTGTCAAAACAGCCTGGTACTGGTACAACAACTGACACACAGACCAGTGGAATAAAATTGAGAACCCAGAAATAGATCCATTGACCTATGGTCAGCTGATCTTTGACAAAGTGCTGAAATCAAATAAATGGGCAAGAGGTGGTCTCTTTAACAAAGGGTGCTAGCAAAACTGGATATCCATTTGAAGAAAAATGAAACAAGATCTGTACTTCACACAATACACAATAACTAATTCCAAATGGATCAAAGACTTAAATGTGAAACCTAAAACTATAGAGTTCCTCAAAGAAAAAATGGGGACAAACTTAGGGGCCCTATTTTATGGCATAAATAGACTGGCAACCATAATCCAAAATGCACAAATAGCTGAAGATAAACTAGATGAATGGGACCTTCTAAAAATTAAATTTTTACATGCTTCCAAAGACTTCTCCAAAAGAGTAAAAAGAGAACGTATAGATTGGAGAAAAAACATTCAGCAACAACATATCTGACAAGTGACTTATCTCTAAAATTTATAGAAAACTCCAACACCTCAACAACAAAAGGATTAACAATCCAATTAAAAATGGACAGAAGACATGAATGGACACTTCACCAAAGAGGATATTCAGGCAGCCAACAAATACATGAAGAAATGCTCACAATTATTAGACATCAGAGAGATGCAAATCAAAACAACAATGAAATACCATCTCACTCAAGCACTAATGGCAAAGCTCAACAAGAGAGAAAATAACAAATGTTGGCCAGGATGTGGAGTGATTGGGACTCTCAGGCCTAAGGCACTCACTTGCCAAACACAATTCTGCTGGTTCAAGCCCGCCAGAGAGCCAGGCCATCTCTTTCTCAAAAAATGAAGTACTTAGCAATAAAACTAACCAGAGAAACGAAAGACCAATACAAAGAAAACTACAAAACACTACTACAAGAAACCAGACATTCTGGTGAGATGGTGGAATAGACAGACAAACTACACAGACCCTCTTAAACAAAGAAAAGGGGAACCAATCAACACAGATACAGAAGGTAATCCTAGAGACCTGAGCTTTGAAAGGAAGGATACAGGAGTGGACTAAACTCCAACTAGTAGAAGTATTTGTATCATGAGAACACTGAGAAAGAAGACATACAGAGCTGCTGTCTGTCAGCAATCCTGACAGCACAGACAGCTTGGATATTGCCAAGTGGTGTTAGGACCTAAGCATTAACTTAAAAATTGTCCCTTCTAGCCAGGAGCTGCACGGAGGACTGCACTGGTGGCTGGTGAATAAAAAGTGGAAGCACCGAAGAGGGAGAGGGGCTGAGCTGTAGAGTTTTGCCTGTCTGGAGGGAGCAGCCATTTTGAATGTTTACAAGTGGTTCAACCAGTTTGGATATTTAAAGTGACAGCATTCTCTCAGATTCCAGGAACCTAAGAATAGGATCCACTTGCCAGGAACCGTAAAGACATTCTGGACACAAACAACTGGAAAGGTGCAATGTTCCCCTTGTTACTCTTATACCCCACACCCTGTTGGTAAACAGAGGTGCGGCCATCCCTCACTCACACCCACCTTTGGAGCTGGCAGGAATTCCATCCCAGTCTGTGTGTTCTGAGGGAGCGTAGGTACTCTGGCCCACCCTATCCAGATTTTTTTTCCTTTTTTTTTTTTTAGTTTGTTTATTTTTGTCTGTTTTAAAATTATGAATATTATTATTATTATTATTTGTCCTTTTTGTTATTATTCTTTATTCTTCCTTCCCAGTTTCTAGTTTTTACCTTTTCTCTCTTCCCTGTTCCTGGTTGCCACTTTTTTTCTTTTTTGTGGTAATCCCCTTCTTTTTTCCTTCTGCATTTTCCCATTTTTTCTCCATTATCTTCCTACTCTACCTCTTTTCTCTTTTTGCCCCTTCCTCAGCTGTTGAAGGGAAGTTTTGTTGTTATTGTTTGTTTGTTTTCTTTTCTTATTTTTCTTTTTTTTGGTAATTGTCCCTGTGTTTATGCAGTGTGTTTTTTGTCCACTTGCTTTTACTTTTCTGATGTTTGTTGTTTTTATATAGTTGTTTTTGTCTAACTGAGTGGGAGACAGAAGCTGTGCCCATACAACACAATCACACCCACACATCCTGCAGCTCCACTTACTGAGTGAGAGCCACCACTTCCTTCTCCAACAACTGGGCAACGATAAATGATGACAAAGAAGAGTCTGACTCGACCTTAACCCCTCTTCACAAACAGTTAACAGAAATCTAAAAACAACAACATCACAATGTCTCAGAGACAACAGACTATCACTGTCCACACAAAGAAGCAAGATAAAGTGTAGAAACAAGGGAGCATGATACAGATCCAGAACACATTCCTGAAGAAGAAGCAGCATTGGAACTCCCTGATAAAGAATTCCAAAGAATTATATTTAGGCACCTTGAAAAGATTGAGAGACAGATCAAAGAAAACACTTACAAAATTAAGGAAAACACAAATAAAAGTCTAGAACAATTTTGGAAGAAAATACAAGAATAAAATGACAAAATAAATGAAATATTAGAAATGATAAAAAATCTACAGATAGAAATCCAGAAGGCTAATACTAAATTTTCAGAAATATATAACACATTGAAAGGGAGAAGTAGAATCAAATCAATGGAAGACAGAATTAATGAGATTTAAGACAAATACCTGAATACATCCTTGGAAAGGGATCAAGCAGAAAAAAAGATCAAAAAACAATTAAGAAAGCCTGAGTTTCATGTGGGATACCATCAGAAGGAATAACCTATGTGTAAATGGAATTGTGTAACAGGAAGAGGAAAAGAAAACCACTGAAAAAATTGTCCAAGATTTGTTGGGAGAGAACTTCCCTGATTTGAGGAAAGATGAGAATATATCCACTCAGGAAGTCCAATGAACCCCAAACAGGATAAATTCCAAAAGAAAATCACCAAGACTTATCATCATCAAACGTACCAAAACCAAAGACAAAGGAAGAATCCTGAAAGCAGCACAGGAAAAAAGAAAAGTTACCTACAAAGGACAACCAACAAGAAGAAGCTCTGATTTCTCAGCAGAAACCATGCAAGCCAGAATGCAATGGGATGGTATATGTAAAACCCTGAAAGAGGAGAATTTCCAACCAAGAATTTTGTACCCAGCAAAATTGTCCCTCAAATATGATGGTGAAATTAGATTTCCAGATAAGCAGAAATTAAGGGAATTTGTTAACACCAGACCAAACTTACAAGAGATACTAAAGAGAGTCCTTTGAACAGAAAACCAATAATAGCAAACAACAACTGACCATTAATACACAAGATGACATAACTCAGAAACCAGCACTGGTATGCAAGTATCCAAAGTGAAATAAGCTTACAAGATTGTAAACAAAAAAACAGAGACATCAATTGGCAAATGAGGACAATTACAAACCAAAAAGAGGGAAAAAACAGTGTAGTTACAGAACTTCTAAATGGTGAGGAAGTCAAGAAAGTTGCAAGATAGAATGGACTGTTCTAAACTCAGGGAGAAAATTATAAATCACAAGTTAACTCAAAGAAAAAAGATAAATCTTTACATCACAATGAAAAAGAGGACAAGCACAAATATTTAGCAAATTCTAAAACAATAGCAACAAAGGAAATGATACCATGATTCATAAACATAATGAGCTCAGCACAGAAAATTATACAGAACAAAGAAACAAGAAATACCATAAAAAAACACATAACAAAACAACAGCAACAAATTCATACTTGTGAATAATTACATTGAATGTCAATGGATCAAACGCTCCACTCAAGAGACTGAGAGTTGCAGACTAGATAAGAAAACATAACCCATCAATATGCTGTCTACAAGAGACACACCTTAGAGACAAAGACAAAAATAGACTAAAAATCAAAGGTTGGAAAAAGATTTATCAAGCAAATGGAAACCAAAAAAGAGCACGAGTGGCACTATCAATTTCTGACAAAATTGACTTTAAGGCAAAAACCACCATAAGAGACAAGGAAGGTCATTATATAATGATTAAAGGAGAGATTGAACAAGAGGACATAAGCATAATAAATATCTATGGACCAAATGAAAGTGCCTTAAAATATATAAACTAGACTTTAACAATATTGAAAAGGCTAATAGATGACTCCACAGTCGTAATAGGAGATTTTAATATACCACTTTCAATAAAAGATAGAACAACTGGAAAGAAACTCAACAAAGATGCAGAAGAGCTAAACAATACAATCCACTAACTTGACCTTATAGACATCTACAGAGCACTTCACCCAACAACAGCACAATATACGTTCTTTTCCGGTGCACATGGAACTTTTTCCATGGTGGACCATATATTAAGCCATAAAGCAAGCCTTCATAAATTTAAAAACAATGAAATACTGCAAAGCATCTTCTCAGATTATAATGCTATAAAATTAAAAATTCAACAATGGGAAGATGAACAGAAAAGGAACAAACACATAAAAACTGAATAACACCCTCCTTGAAAATGACTGGGTAATAGAAGAAATTTTTTTAAAAAATGAAATTAAAAACTTCTTTGAATCAAACGAGAATGAAAACACACTATACCAAATTATTTGGGACACAGAGCAGTGATTTATGGCATTAAAGGCACACATCAAAAAGGAAGAAAGAGCCAAAATCAACAATTTAAACCACCATCTCCAACAATTAGAAAAAGAACAGCAAGTATAGCCTACAGTCACCAGAAGAAAGGAAATAATAAAGATTCAAGCAGGAATCAATGAAACAGAAAATAGAAAGACATTAGAAAATATCAACAGAACTAGAAGTTGGTTTTTTAAAAAAGATTAATAAAATTGACAAACCACTGGCAAATTAACAAAGAAAAAATGGGAGAGAACATAAATAAGAAATGAAATGGGTGACATCACAACAGAACCAACTGAAATAAAAACAGTAGTATCAGGATATTATAAAGAACTTACTCCAACAAATTTGAAAATCTAGAAGAAATGGACAGATTTCTAGAAACACATTACTTACTTAAACTAATACAGATTAAGGTGAAAAAGTAGAACAGGTCAGAAGAAATTGAACAGGTCAAAAAAAAATTACCAACAAAAAAAGTCCTGGCACAGACAGTTTCACTGGAGAACTCTACTAAACATTCAGAGAAGAACTGACACCAATCCTACTCAAACCAAAAACAAAAACTCACTGCCATTGAGTCAGATCTGATTCATAGCTGCCCCTCCTTGGGTTTCCAAGGCAGTATCACTAGAAAAGTAGATTGCCCAACCTTCCTTCTGAGGTGTGGCTGGTGGGTTTGAACCACCAGCCTTCTGGTTAGCAGTCAAATGCTACTCAAACTATTCCAAAACATAGAAAAGGATGGAATGCTCCCAAATTCACCTTATAGAGCAAGCATTACCTTGCTTGCTCTATAACCAAAACCAGGCAAAGATATTACTGAAAAGGAAAACTACAGACCAATATCCCTCATGAATATAGACGGAAAAATCTATATCCTAAATTCTACAAGAGTAGAATATAGATGGAAAAATCTTCAACAAAATCCTAGCCAATAGACTCTAACAGCACATCAAAAAAAAAAAAAAAAAACAATTAATTATGACCAAATGGGGTTCGTATCAGGTATGCAAGGATAGTTCAACATTACAAAAATAATCAACATCATCCACCACATAAATAAAACAAAGGAAAAGAAGCACATGATCATATCAACCGATGCAGAAAAGGCATTTGATAAAATCCAACACCTATTCCTGATCAAAACTCTCAACAAAATAGGAATAGAAGGGAAATTCCTCAACATAATAAAGGGCATAAATGCAAAACCAACAACCAAGATTATTCTCAATGGAGAGAGACTGAAACAATTCCCATTGTGAATAGGAACCACACAAGGATGCCCTCTATCATCACTTCTATTCAACATTGTATCGGAAGTGCTAGTCAGGGCAATAAGGCAAGAAAGGGAAATCAAAGGCATCCACATTGGTAAGGAAGAAGTAATACTATTCCTATTTACTGATGATATGATCGTATACCTAGAAAATCCAAGAGACCCAGCAAAAAACCTACTGGAACTAATTGAGAGATTTAGCACAGTGGCAGGATACAAGATCCACACACAAAAATCAGTTGGATTTCTACACATCAGCAAAGAAATTAATGAGAAAGAAATAAGGAAATCAATACCATTTACAATAGCTACATAGCTACCAAATGAATAAATAAAACACTTGGGAATGAATCTTACCAGGGACACAAAAGACCTATACAAAGAAAACAATAATAGACAACTTCAAGAAACCATAAGAGAGCTACATAAATGGAAAAACATGCCATGTTTGTGGATAGGAAGATTGAATATTGTGAAAATGTCAATTCTACCCAAACAATATATAAATTCAATGCAATCCCAATCCAGATCCCAACAACATTCTTTAAGGATATGGAAAAAAACAATCACTAATTTTATTTGGAAAGGAAAGAGACTTTGGATAAGCAAAGCACTATTGAAGAAGAAGAACAAAGTAAGAGGTCTCACACTCCTGAATCTCAAAACCTACTATATAGCCACAGTTGTCAAAACTTCCTGGTACTGGTACAACAACCAACAAACACATAGACCAGTGGAATAGAATTGAGAACCCAGAAATAGATCCATCAACCTATGGTCTGCTGATCTTTGACAAACTGCTGAAATCCATTAAATGTGGAAGAGAATGTCTGTTTAATAAATGGTGCTGGCAAAACTGGATATCCATTTGCAGAAAAATGAAAGAATATCTGTACACAAAACTTGCTCCAGATGGATCAAAGACTTAAATGTGAAATCTTAAACTATAAAGTTTCTCAAGGAAAAACTAGAGGCAAATTTAGGGGCCCTAAGCCTGGGCAATCTACTTCTGTAGAGACACCACCTCAGAAACCCAAAGAGGGGTCGCTATGAGACTGGACCATCTCCATGGCAGTGAGTTTGGTTTTTGGTTTGTAATATATGACATAAATAGACTATCAAGCATAACTCAAAATGCACAAACAGGAGAAAATGAACTAGATGAATGGGATCTTCTAAAAATCAAATTTTTACATGCTTCCAAAGACTTCTTCAAAAGACTCCAAAGAGAACTTACAGATTGGGAAAAAATATTCACCAATGTCATATCTGACAAGGGACTTATCTCTAGAATTTATAGAAAACTCCAACACATCAACAACAAAAAGACAAACAATCCAATTAAAAATGGGCAGAAGACATGAATAGACACTTCACCAAAGAGGATATTCAGGGGACAACAAACATATGAAGAAATGCTCATGCTTATTAGTCACTAGAGAGATGCAGATCAAAATGACAATGAGATATCATCTGGCCCCAGCACTAATTGCAAAGTTCAACAAGACAGAAAATAATAAACGCTGGCAAGGATGCAGAGAGATTAGAACTCTCATACACTACTGGTGGGACAGTAAAATAATACAACCGCTGTGGAAAGCACTATGGTGAGTCCCTCAAAAGTTGGAATTAGAAATACCATTTGACCCAGCAATTTGTTTACTAGGTATATATCTTAAAGAAGTGAGAGCCAGGACAAAAACAGATATATGCACACCCATATTCATCACAGCACTATTTACAATATCCAGAAGGTGGAAACAATCTAGGTGCCCATCAATACTAGAATGGGTAACCAAACTGTGGTACATACATACAATGGAATACTATGCAACCCTAAAGAATAACATAGAATCTGCATAAAATGAATGAACTTGAAGGACATTATGTTGAGTGAAATAAGTCAATCACAGAAGGACAAATATTGTATTAGTCTGTTGTGAAAAGTCAAGGAAAGATTTATATATGGAAGGAAATTTTCTTTGTTGGTTATCAGGGGTGAGAGGGGAGGGAATACAGTTAGGTATAGACAAGTACTGATTTGGGTAAAGAGAAGGGCAATATACCAAATGTGAGTAATTTGAGTAAACAAAAGGCAGGCATATGAGCTGAACATTTACACTAGGTAGATACACTCCTTGGAGACATCAATCATGGGAGAATAGAAGGGTTCTGTATGCACAGGGAGATAGCTCAGGGAGCAGGAGTGCACAGGAGGGAAGGACACAGGGAATAGATAGCTATGGAGAGGAAGTGGGAGGGGAACTGTTGCATTATGGTAAATTGTAGTCAGTGTCATGAGACAAAGTGTATGTCAGCTGCTGTATGGAAAGTGAATTTGCTCTGTAAACTTTCACCCAAATCATAATAAAAATTCAAAATAAAAACAAAACTCTACTACAAGAAACCAAAAGAGACGTACATGAATGGAAGAATATACCATGCTCATGAATAAGAAGAGTGAACATTGTGATAAAGTCAGTATAACCCGATACAATCTACAAATCTAACACAATTCTGATCCAGAGTCCATCATCAATCTTTAAAGAGATGGAAAAAACTAATCATCAACTTTATATGGAAAGGAAAGAGACTCCAGATAAGAAAAGTACTGCTAAAGAGTAACACAATAGGAGACCTCACTCTCCCCAATCTCAAAACCTACTACACAGCCACTGTAGTCAAAACAGCCTGATACTGGTACAATGACAGATAAATAGATCAATGGAACAGAATTGAGAACAATGACATAAATTCATCAACCTATGGACAGCTGATCTTTGACAAAGGACCAAAACTGATTAAAGGAGAAGAGATAGTCTCTTTAAAAATGGTGGTGGTAAAACTGGATATCCAATTGCAGAAAAAATGAAACAAGAGCCATATCTCTAACCATATATAAAAACTAACTCAAAATGGACCAAAGACCTAAATGTAAAACCTAAAACTATAAGGATCATCAAATTAAAAATAGGGGCAAACTTAGGGACCCTAATAGATGACATAAATACACTGTCAAACATAACTAAAAATGCACAAACAGCAGAAGACAAGCTAGATGACTGGGACCTCCAGAAAATTAAACAATTATGTGCATCAAAAGACTTTACCAAAAGAGTAAAAAGAGAACCCACAGACTGTGAAAAGAAAAATAAATAAACAATTTGGCAATGACATAGCTGACAATCTCTAAAATTTATAGAAAACTTCAACATCTCAACAACAAAAAGACAAACAATCTAATTTGAAAAATGGGCAAAGGATGTGAACAGACACTATAGCAAAGAAGACATTTGGGCAGCTAACAAATGCATAAAGAAATGCTCACAATCATTAGCCATTCAAAAAAGAAAGAAAGAAACCCACTGCCATCAAGTCAACCCCAACTCATTAGCCATTAGAGAGATGCAAATCAAAACAATGAGGTATCATTTCACCCAAGGATTAATAACAAAGTTCAAAAAAAAAAAAAAACAATAAATGCTGGCAAGGACATGGAGAGATTGGAACCCTCAAATACTGCTTGTGGGACTTTAAAATGGTACAACCTCTGTGGAAAATGGTGTGGCACTTCCTCAAAAAGTTGGGAAAAAAATGCAGTATTACCCAGCATTCCCACTATTAGGTTTATGTCCTAGAATATAAGAGCCATGACACAAACAGATATATTCACACCCATGTTCATCACACCATTATTCACAAAAGAAAAAAGATGAAAACAACCTAAGTATCCATCAATGGATGAATGGATTAAAAACTATGGTACATACACACAATGAAAAACTACACAGCATTAAAGAACAACAATGAATCTGCAAAACACTTCATAACATGAGTGAACCTGGAGGACATAATGCTGAGTGAAATTAGTCAAGCTCAAAAGGACAAATATTGTATGAAACCACTACATTTTAAAAATCATGAAAAGGTTTACACACAGAATAAATCATTCTTTGAAGGTTACAAAGGGTTGGAAGGGAAAGGAATTTAAATCACTAACTAGAGAGTAGATATGTATTAACATGGGTGAAGGGAAAGGCAATACACAATGAGGGGGGAGGTCAGCACGAAATAATGAAGGCAAAAGAAAACACTGGGAAGAGCACAAGAGTTGGAGTCAACAAAGGTAAATACTACTACATATACAATCCTACAATAAATAACAATAATCTAAATGTGGATACATAGATAGACACTCAAGCTGAACACAGGTGGGAAAGGTGAATGGGACTATACCCATGAAAATATATATATATATATAGGTTTTACAGAGGATATTTCCACATATCTACTTATATGTGCTTTAAATATATCCATGAATGTAGTGGACAAAGTTTTGAAAACTTCTTAGTCATAACCCAACACCTTGAGAGAATGAATCACAGGGCATGAGATTTCAGGACCATAGGCTCAGGGACAGTAAGGTCAATTGGCATAACATAGTCCACAAAGACAATGTTCTATATCCTACTTTAGTGAGCAGTATCTGGGGTCTTAAAAGCTTATGAGCCACCATCTAAAGAGCAACTATTGGCCTCTCCCTGTCCTGAGCAAAGAAGAGTAAAGAAAATCAAAGATACAAGGAAACAGTAAATCCATAAGTAATGGGGCATGTGAACCCCAGGCTCTATGACCCTGAGATCAGAAGAATTAGATGGTGCCCAGCTACCATTGCTTACCACTCTGAAAGGAATCACATTTTTGAAGTCTCGGATAGAGTCGTAAAAAAATGTTGATCAAAACGCAGAATCATAGGAAAGGTCAGGCTTCTCCCAAGACTACGGCCTTTAGACATCCTTCAAGTCTGCAACTGAACTCACCTTGTGGCTCAACTCTCATCCAATCAATAGACAGGCCTATCAGGTGAACAGTAACACCAGGGAAGTATGCACTCATTAGAACAATCAACCATACATGATCAAAAGTGCAGCATTTGCCCAGGGATAATGCTAAGAGAGCAGGAAGGGATAGGAAAGAAGAATTAAGGGAAATAGTAAACACTGGGAGGAAGTGGGAAGAGTGTTGTTACATTGAGGGGATTGCAGTGAATGTCATAAAGCAAAATGTGTATGAATTGTTGAATGAAAAAACAATTTGCTCTGTAACCTTTCATCTAAATCACAGTAAAAATTTAATTAATTAAAAAAAAAAAAAAAAACTAAGAGGTCCTATGTGAATAGTTGCACAAAACTTGAAGAATGTAATCAATGTCACTGAATAATACATGTTGGATTATAATTGTTGAATTGATGTATATTCTGTTCATCTCAACAACAAAAAATGAATTTTTTTTTAAATGGCATTCTAAAGATGAAACATGAGCACTCGTCTTTTATACTGAATTTTGTAGAACTTTGTACAGAACTGGAAAGAGTATGGGGATGCATTTGATTGGTTGATATTCAACATGCTCTCATAAGACTCATTTCTCAAGAATTTCTATTGACCAGAGTATTCAGCCTTAGCCTCAGTTTCATGTATTCCAGAGCTGGTTATTTCTGTTTCCTGCAATGATCTGGGATCTCAGAATGTTGCAAGACAAGTTATCTTGGTCAAGAGTGTGGTCATGGGTCATGTACTCTAAAAAGCAGAAGCAGGAGCCTAGGATAAAATGGAGTCCGATTCAGACCTGTATCAGCCATTTCAGTTATGTCAAGCGCTTCAGTGTTAAAAGTACCCTTTCACAGATGCAGATACTGTAAGTTCTAACCAGAACCGAAGATTATTCAGACCAAGGAACATGCTTTTCTCCTGAGAGGGCTAGTTTGATGGGGATGGGCGATTTAAACATTGGATGCCTAAAATGGGGATATAAAGGCATGCAGTGGCAGGCTTTCATGCTTTTGTGAGTGTGCTTGCACTCAAAATGAGGGGGACAGTGGAGGATTGCCACTCAATAGCTTACTCTTTTCCTAATAGATCTGGGAAAGAGAGGGTGGGGGAAGATCCTGATGGGAATATGTGATTCAGTTGTGAGTATTGATTGTTAAGCAAGTTAACTGTGATTGTAATAACTGTCATTGTAGAAGTTGTAAGTGGGGAAAGGGGGACCAATGGAGAGGCACTCCTGGACTGGAGTACAGCAGACATGACTGGCTGGAACCTGAGTAACCTCACCCTGAGGACTTTTTGCCCTACTGAAGAACTAATTGTTAATGACTGTTTGGGTTTGGTGAAATGATTGGAAGGAGAAAGTTATCCTTCAAGTATGAAGGAACAAATGACTAAAAGAGCCAGGGGTAGTTTGTTATATAATGAATTACTATTTTATGGCCCTTCTAGCCATGGTCTCATCACTTCCACAAAATGATTGGGTGGACTATGCAAAAAAGTGGTTATGGCCCACCAAGAATATTGGACAGTCTGCTAATAATGCAAATAAGGTGGATAGAATACTTGCAGGGGTGAGACTATTCAAATAAGGTACATAGAACCCTTGTAGGGGATTGGTCAGATTTGCCATCCTACTAGGCTTAAAAGGAGCCAATCTCACAGGGATGAGGCAGACCTCACTACCATGAAGAAGAAGTCAAGAGAGGAATGTGTCCTTTGGACCCAGGGTCCCTGCACTGAAACCCTCCTAGGCCCAGGAGACAGAGAGAGCTATAACACTGAAGATGGAATGGGGCAGGAGGGGCAGAGGACCAACAAGCTAGATTCATTGACACAGAGAGAGGGAGACTGCATGTCTTTAGGCAAAAGGCTTACTGGTGAACTAGAGTGTCTTTGTTGGCAGAGCTAAAAAGTGTAACACTTATCCAAGCAGATCAGAGGACTGGCCTGAATTGGGGCACAGACCAGGCCCAAGAAGGAACTCAGGCTGAGAGTGCAGGGCCCAGATTGAGAGCAAGGGCCCTGGATAAGAGCAAATATCCAGGCTGAGAGCAAGGGTCAAGTGACAGCAGCTGAGAAGTTATCTTGATCAAAGAATTGTATCCTGAGTTGTTTCCATTATTTCCAAGTTGACCCTAATCCTGAATTGTAACCTGATACTTTCCTAATAAATCCCATAACTGTTAGTATGATCAGTGAGTTTTGTGTGGCCATTACAATGATATCGAATCCAGCAGAGAAATACAGAGTGCCATGGGAGAGATAAATGGTGTCAGAATTGGTAAAATAAACAAATAAATAAGATTGGAGAATGCAAATATGTCTGACCACCCGGTAGGAATCAGCCTTGAGCTGATACTGATGATGATTCTCTCTCCTCTTCCTGAAATTAGATGAAGAGATCTGACCACACACTACCATTTTACAGGAAAGTATTTTAAGAAAACTCTCTGACACTCCAGGATTCACATCAAGCACAAGGTAGGGGAAATCCACCACTGGAGAAATTTAAAGCATATAATGCACTCATGGTAACCGTAACAGCAACTTAACTCCAACAGCTTAACCACAGACTAGTTGACTCACTAACTTCCTGATAGAAGTGTCATGCCTATTTCCAGATACACATATTATTTACCTCAGTGGCTACGTGTTCTATACACACTGTATGGTATTCAATAAAATATTATGAGACAGATCAACACACAAAAGTAAGTTTGGTTTCTTCTATACACCAGCAATGAGAAATCCATAAAGGAGATTAAAAATATAAGTTCATTTACAATAGTATTTAAGAGAATGAAACATTTAGGAATAAATTTACCCAAGGACATGAAAGACTTATACAATGAAAATCATAAAACACTTATGAAAGAAATTAAAGAATATCTAAATAGATGGAAACATGATCCATGCATATGGTTTGAAAGACTTAATGGAGTGAAGATGGCAATACTATCCAAGCAATCTACAGATACAAAGCAATTGCAATCAAAATTCCAATAGCATTCTTTATAGAAATGTAAAAGCTAATCCTCAGTTTTACATGACAAGAGACCCTAAATAGCCAAGCGATTTTGAAGATGAACAACATTTCCTGACCTTAAAACATATTATACAGCTATGGTAATCAAAACAGCCTGGTACTGGTTTAATGATACACACGTAGACCAAGGAAACAGAATTGAAATTTCATAAATAAATTCATGTATCTATGGTTTTTGACAGGGTAACCAAATCTATTCAATATGGAAGGAATAATCTCCTCAATAAATGTAACTGGCAAACTGGATTTCCACATGCAGAAGAGTAAAAAGAGATCCACACTTCACACCATACACAACAACAAATTCAAAATGGATTAAGGACCTAAATGTTAAATCTAAAACTGTAAAGTTCTTGGATTAAAAATATAGGACCAAAGCTTTGGAACCTGATTTTTTTCAAAGATAACAGTATCAAACAAAATGAATGCATAAGCAACAAAAGACAAAATAGATAACTGAGACCTTATAAAAGTTACAAACTATGTTCATCAAAAGACTATATCAAAAGAATAAAGAGACAACCTATAGATCTGGGAAAAACATTTTGGAATGATGTGACTGACAAGGGTCTAATATCTAAAATACATGGAAAACTTTTCTACAACTTAACAACAAAAAGACAACTCAATCAAAAACTGAGCAAAGGACATGAACACACACTCACCAAAAAGGATATTCAAAAGGCCAACAGACACATGAAAAGAGGTTCAACATCATTAACCATCAGAGAAATGCAAACCAAAACCACAAAGAGATGCCATTTCACTGCCACTGGGATGGCTACGTTTAGAAAAAAAAAGAAAGAAAGAATATAACAAGTGTTAGGACATGGAGAAATTGGAATACTCATTTATTGCTGTTGAAAACCCAAAAGCACAGTCATTGTGGAAAACAGTCTGTCAGTTCCTTAAAAAACTAGAGGTTTTTACCATATGATGCAGTAATTCCACTTTTAGGTATATACCCCAGAGATCTAATACATGTTACATGAACACACATATGCACACCTATGTTCATCATAACACTCTTCACAATTGCAAAAAGATAGAAACAACCTAAGTGCCCATCAATGGACGAAAGGATAAGTAAAATATGACACATATATACAATGAAATACTAGTTAGTGATAAAGAAAAATGAGTTCTTCAGAGAATAAGAGTTCCTTTGGCAAACTTATCAGTAGACTGGACATAGCTAAGGAAAGAAATCAGTGAACTTGAAGTTAAGTCAAGGGAAATTATCCAAAATAAAATACACAGAGAATAAATAATTAGAAAAGCAATCAGAAAAGACCAACCAAGCACAGTAGAACAATATTAAATGGTTTACTATACATGCAGTTGGAGTCCAAGAAAGATTAAAAGGAAAGAATATTTTAAGACATAATGTCCAAGAATCTCCTAAGATTATGAAAAACTAAAAATTCAGGATGTTCTGAGATTCTAAGAAGGATTGTTGTTGTTGTTGTTATGTGCCATCAAGTCAGACCTGACTCATAACAACCCCTCCTTTGGGTTTCCAAGGCAGTATCACTACAGGAGTATATTTCCCAACCTTCCTTCCAAGGAGTGGCTGGTGGGTTTGAACCGCAAGGCTTCTGGTTAGCAGTCAAGTGCCTTAGGCACTACGCTACCAGAACTCCTTCTAAGAAGGATAGATATGAAGAAGAACATATCTAGACACATCATAGCCAAACTGTTGAAAATTCAAAGGTAATGAGAATAACAACAATTTTAAAAAAATTACTAATAGCGGGCAAAAACTTATAATTAGAGCAAACTTGTCAGAAACTACGGAAGCCAGAAGGCAATAGTGACATCTTTATAGTACCAAAGGAAATAACTTGTCAACCTAAAATTCTATGCCAAACAATAATAAATTTTAAAAATTAAGGCAAAATAAAAATGTTCAAACAACCAAAAGCTGAGATAATGTTGGCACTCCTGCTCTACAAGAAATGTCAACAGAAATTCCAAGAGAAGGAAAATGATACCAAATGGAAGTTTGGTTCTCAAAAAAAGAAAAATGAAGAGCACCAGAAATGGTATATATGTGAGTAAATATTAAAAACACTTTATTCTTATTTTTAATACCTGAAAGTTTTTTTTATTAGTTGCTGTTGTCTATTTGATTCCATGTAGATAGATCTTAAAGAACACAATGTTCAAGGAGATGTTCTTTACTAGTTAAGTAAAACTACTGTTTGTTTTTTAGAAAAGTTCGGGAGATTTTTGGTTTAAGTTTTAAAGACTACCTCAGGGCAATAGTTTCAGGGGTTCATCCAGACTCCATGACCCCAGAAAGTCTGGATTTGATGAGAATTTGAAATTCTCTTCTGCATTTTCCCGTTTGATCAAGATTCTTCTGTGGATTCTTAATCAAAATGTTTAATAGTGGATTCTGGGAAGAATAATAAACAAACCACTGCTCGGATCTCCCCACCCCACCCCACCCAAAAAATACAAGGAAATGGTTCTTGGCTTTGAGGGACTCTGAATCAGGGAGTAGAGGAAAGCAGCAGGGAATTGCAGACAGACAAGAATCATAAATCAACAGTGAGTCACATATGGTAGAAAAATCATTTCTTCTACCATCTCTGCCCTTCTGCAGCCATACAGGCTGCCTGCTGCTGAGAATTGAGACAGTAGCCCCAGAAAAAGAGCCTGCTTTCCTAACCATCAGAGTCCTTGCCTGTACAGAGATAGGACAAGCTTCTGCCCTAAAATCAAAAGCTGTACCTCCCCAGGGGTCTGTTTGGAGTGTACCAGAACCTTCCCCACCCACACACTGTCAGTTGCAAGCCTACTGTGAATTACTACAGAAGGGCCATGCAGTGGAGTCTACTCTCATAGTCAACACTCTACCTGCCTTCCTGCACACCCTATAGCTCAGACCTCTAATATCAACAGGACTTACCTCTCAGGGAGTCAGTTCTTGTCTGTCTGCTAGCTCTTTTAGTCTGTGCTGAGGACAGCTGACTGAGGCTGCTGTGTGCTAAGAAGCAGACATCTTTAGTGGAAGCCACACCAACAGCCAACATAATCCAGTATGAGGCTCTGATAGCAAAAAGGCAGACATACCCTGGGGTCCATTTGGAGTATACCAACACCTCCCACATTCAAACACTGTCATCTGAAAGCCTACTGTGAATTGTTATGTAAGAGTCCTGAAGTGCAATCTGCTTCCATAGTCAGCACTCTACCTCCCTCCCTCCCTGTGCACTCCAGAGCTCTGGCCTCCGAAATCAACAGGACAAATCTCCCCAGGGGTCAATTAGGATTAGTCTACCCTTACTTGATGCTAGGGACTGCTGACTGATGCTGCTATGTATTAGGAAGCAGGAATCTTGAATCAATGCTGCACTCACAGCCAACAATCTACCAGGGAGCCTCTGATAGCAAGAAGGCAGATCTCCATGAGGATCTGAACAGAGTATGACACTCCCTCCCCCAACTGGTAATTGTCAGTTACCAGGCTGTTGCAAACTGCTACTGAAGGCTCCCACACTGGAGTCTGCTCCTATAGTAAACACTATGCCTGTCTCTCTGTGTACCCCATAACTCACACCTCTGAAACAAACAGGACAGATCTCCCTGGGGATTAGTTTGAGTATCTCTGCTCACTCTTACCATGAGTGCTGAGGACTGCTTACTGAGGCTTCTGTGTGTGAGGAAGCAGTTTTCTTGAGTGGAGGCTATACTCTCAGCCAACATACTATGTGGCAAGTTCTGATAGCAACAAGGAAGACCTCCCTTGGGGTCCATTCAGAGTGTAATTACCCCTACCTCAACTGGTAACTGCTGGCTGCTCAAGTGATATGACCTTCTACACTGCAGAAGATTCCCTACAGTGGAATCAGGAGGTGGGTCATCTAAGTGGAGACTGCTCTCCCAACCACCAGAGGGCAACTGGGGCTATGAAACCAACAAGACAGATCTCTAGTAGCTCCCTCTTTGAAGTGCCAGGCCTTCCTCCTGAAACAAAGGAAAGTCTACGCTTACCTGAATTCCAACTCATATATAAGCAGCCCCCACAGAGTAGGGAAGGAAACCTCAGGCAAAATGGTAAAGCAACACCTAGCCCTGAAGGAGGCTCACTGGTTGTGGGTTTTCCAACTAAAAACAGGATTGGAGAAGAGATAAGGGAAGGGAGAGTAATAGCCAGAGAGAGGATAGTGAACCCCTTGGTGAAAAGAAAGCTGAAAAATGAGATCTCCAACTTTCAAATCACAATTAAACAAGAAGAGAGAAGGAGCTATCATAGAGAAGGAGAGGAAACAGTAAGCAAAGATGGAAGGCTCTGCCCACTTAAGAGTTTCTTGCAGAATGCAGTACAGGCAAAAACACTAAATATGGGGAGAAACTGAGAAATTTAACACCCTCAAAAATTCCAGTGCCCCAACAAAAAAATTATAAGACAACAAAGACCAGAGAAGCCCAACCAAATGAACATGAAAAAGGAAGCAAAAATGCATCTGGATATGATCAATAATGACAAAAATGGAAAAATATAATACAACAACATTAACCATAAAGAAGTAAAGGAAAACATAGACAAAGAACTCAAAGTAATAAGAAAAACAACACAAGAAAATGAGGATCCGAAAAAAATGGATATTGCAACAAAAAGGGAAAATAACTGAAATGAGAAAGATAATAGGACTTACTAATAGATTTAATCAGGTAAAAGAAAGAATCAGTGAATTAGAGAATAAGATAGTTAAAATTACAAATGCTGAAGTGCAACAAAAACAGAGGCTCAAGAAGGCTAAGCACAGTTGAATGGAAATACAGCACAAAGACAAGAGACCTAATACATGCATCATGGGAATTCAGGAGATTAGAGAGAGAAGGGGGCAGAAAGACTATTTGAAGAAATAATAGCAGAAAATTTCCCCAACCTGATGAACATCATGAATCTCTTCAAAGTAACATCTTTGCTTTTTAATGTTTTAAAGAGGTCTTTTGTAGCAGATTAGCCCACTGCAATATATTATTTGATTTCTTGACTGCTGTTTCCATGGCATTGATTGTTGATCAAAGTAAAATGAAATCCTTGACAGCTTCATTTTTTTCTCCATTTATCATGATGTTTCTTATTGGTTCACTTGTGAGGATTTTTGTTTCTTTTATACTGAGGTATGAGCTATACTGAATGTCTTTGATTTTCACCAGTAAGTACTCCAAGTCATCTTCACTTCAGGCAACAAGAATATGTCTTCTGCATACCTCAGGTTGTTTAATGATGCCATGTTCTTCTTCATATAGTCTAGCTTCTCAGATTATCTGCTTAGCACACAGATTGAATAAGTATGGTGAAAAGGTACAACCTTACTGAACATCTTTCCTGATTTTAAACTATGCAGTATCCCATTATACTGTTCAAACAACTGCCTCTTGGTCTACATACAGGTTCCTCATGAACACAATGAACTGATCAGTAATTCCCAATTTTTCCAATATTATCATTATTTGTTATGATCCACACAATCTAATGCCTTTGCATAGTCAATAAACACAGGTAAACATCTTTCTGGTATGCTCTGCTTTCTGCCAACAGCTATCTGACATCATCAATGATATCTCTCATTTCACATCCTCTTTTGAATCTGGCTTGAATTTCTGGCTGTTCCTTGTTGATGTACTACTCCAAAAAAAAAAAAAAATTGAATAATCTTCAACAAAATTTTACTTGAGTGTTATGTTAATTGTATTGTTCAATAATTTCCTGATTCTGTTGGACCACCTTTTATTAAAATGAACACAAATATGGATCTCTTCCAGGCAGTTGGTGAGGCTGTCTTCTAAATATCTAGTCATAGATGAGTGAGTGTTTCCACCATTGCAACTGTTTGTGGAAACATCTTGATTGGTATTTTGTCAATTCCTGGAGTCTTGCTTTTTGCCAGTGTCTTCAGTTTAGGTTGAACTTCTTCCTTCAGTACTATCAGTTCTTGATCATATGATCTTTCCTGAAATGTACCAATTCTTTTTGGTACAGTGACTCTGTATATTAGTTCCATCTTCTTTTGATGCCGTCTGCATTTGTCCATATTTTGACCATAGAATCCTTCAATATTGCAACTCAAGACAGATTTTTTTCTTCAGTCTTTAAGCTTGAGAAATGTTGAGTATTTTCTATCTTTTTTTAATCAATTTTCTAATTCAAGGCCTTTACATAATTCATTATAATATTTTACTTTGTGTTCTATCACTGTCCTTTGAAATCTGTTCAGCTCTGTTACTTCATCATTATTTCCTTTCACTTTAGCTATTCTATGTTCAAGGGCAAGTTTCAGAGTCTCTTCTGATATCCATTTTAGTCATTTCTGTCTTTTTAATGACTTTTTGCTTTCTTCATGCATAATGTCTTGGCTGTCTTCTCACAACTCCTCTGGTCTTTGATCATTAATGTTCAGTGGGTTGAATCTATTCTTGAGATAGTCTCTAAATTCAGGTGGGATATACTCAACGTTGTATTTTGGCTCTTATAGGCTTGTTTTAAATCTCTTTAGTTTCAACTTGAATTTACATATGAGCAAATGAGAATGTAAGCCCCAAGGATACAGGTGAGGAGAGACAACTCAGGGATGCCCAAAGCAGCAGGCCAGAAGAGCAGGAGAAAGGGGATTAAAAGCCAGGAAGCCAGACAGAGGAACAGTGAGCCACAG
>NW_006921637.1:15399835-15413296 GCF_000298275.1 Orycteropus afer afer | reverse complement strand
GGATTGTGGGGCTGGCGCGGGATCGGGCAGTGTTTCGTTCTGCTGTGCATGGGGTCGCTATGAGTCGGAAATGACTCGACGGCACTTAACAACAACAAAGTGAGGGTCTGTTCTACAGGCTTCTCCTGAACTTGTTATGACTGATAATATTGAGTTTCTACATTCTCTCTTTCTGTGGTTATCTTTGATTTGATTTCTGTGTATTCAGTGTGGTTTGGTCAATGTATATATTCACCTTTTATGTTGTTGAAGAAAGATATTTCCAAAGAATAGGTCATTGGTCTTGCAAAATTCTAATATGTGATGTCTGTCATCATTTCTATCACCAAGGCCATATTTTCCAAATATTGACCGTTTCTCTTTGTTTCCAACTTTTGCATTCTAGTCACCAGTGATTATTAATGCATCTTGATTGCATGCTTGATCAATTTCACCCTGAGGAATTTAGTAAAATTCTTCAATTTCTTAATCCTTGGCATTAGTGGTTGGTGCACACATTTGAATAATCATCATATTAGTTGGTCTTTCATATATGGTAATGGATATTATCCTATCATCAACAGCATTATATTTCAGGAGAGATCTTGACATGTTCTATTTAACAATGAATATGATGTTGTTCTTCTTTAATTTGTCGTTCTAGGCATAGAATAAGAGCTCTGGTAGCTTAGTGCCTAAGGCACTTGACTGCTAACCAGAAGGTTTGTGGTTCAAACCCACCAGCCACTCCTCAAAAGGAAAATGGGGCAATCTACTTCCATAGAAACCCAAGGAGGGGTCGCTATGAGTCAGGTCCAACTCGACGGCAAACAACACCACCACACACACAGGCATAGAATATGATTGTCTGATCCAAAATGGCTAATACCACTCCATTCTAGCTCACTAATGCCTAAGATAACTATCTTCATGTGTTCCATTTCATTTTTGACAACTTCAAATTTTCCTAGATTCTTACTTTTTACACTTTATGTTCATATTATGCCTTAACTGTTTATTCTCATTTGGTGTTGTGCCATATCAGCAAATGAAGATCCCAAAAGCTTTACTATAACCACATCATTAAAATCAACTCTACTCTGAGGAAACAACTCTTCCCAGTTGTATTTTGAGTGCCTTCCAACCTGAGAGGGTCATCTTCCAGCACTATATCAGAAAATACTATGCTGCAATTCATAAGATTTTCAATGGCCAATTATTTTAGAATTAGTTGATTTTAGTATAGAAGTTCTGCTGAAACCTGCACAACATGGTTTACCCTGCTAGTATTTGAAATTCTGATAGCATAGATAGTTTCCAGCACAGCAGCAACAAACAAGGCACCACAGTACAACAAACTGACAGACAATTGGTGGCAAGTTACCCTGTTGTTGTTGTTGTAGTTTATATGCTGTCGAGTCAGACCCAACTCATAGAGACCCCTCCTTGGGTTTCCGAGGCAGTATCAGTACAGAAGTAGATTTCTCCATCTTCCTTCCCAGGAGTGGCTGGTGGGTTTGAACCGCCAGCCTTCCGGTTAACAGTCAAGTGCCTTAGCCACTATGCTACCAGAGCTCCCAAGTTACCCTAGAATGTTATAAATATAATCTCTAAAATATGATATTCATGGTAACCACTAAGAAAATACATTTGAAACATATGAAAAACAGCTCACTACAATAAACCAATGTACAAAAAATACTCATAAAATACAACAACAAACATACTAAAGGAAAAAGATATAGATGGCTTAAGACACACAAAAAACAAAGAAATGGCAGGAGTAAGCCACTTCTTATCAGTAATTACAATGAATATAAAATGGACTAAATGTTCCAATCACAAGATAGAGAGTGGCAGAATGGATTTTTTTTAAATGACCCAACTATATGCTGTTCACAAAAGACACACCTTAGACCTGGGGCGCAAATACATTTAAAGTGAAAGAATTTAAAAAATATTCCATCCAAATAATAACCAAAAGAGTGATAGAATGGCCATTTTAATATAAGGCAAAGTAGACTTTAGGACAAAATCTCTTAAAAGAGATAAAGATAGACATTGTGTAGCAATAAAAATGGTCAATTAATCAAGATTTAACAATAAGAAATATTTATGCACTCAACATTGAAATACCTAAATACATAAAACAAACAATGACAGAGTTAAAGAGAGAAATAGACACCACTACAATAATAATTGGAGACTTCAATATACCACTTTTGATATTGGACAAAACATCTAGAGAAGATCAACAAGAAACAAAGGATCTGAATGACACTATAAACCAACTACACTTAACAGACATATGTAGAACACTCACCACAAAAACAGCACAAAATACATTCTACTCCTCTGCACATGGATCATTTTCCAGGATATACCACATGTTAGATCACAAAGCAAGGCTCTATGAATTTTAAAATATTGAAATCATACAAAGTATTATCTCCAACCATAATGAAGTGAGCTAGAGATCAATAACAACAACAAAAAAAAAAAAAACATTAAAATTAAACAACACACTATTAAACTACCAATGGGTCAAGGAATAAATCAAAAGAGAAATCACAAATTTCTTATAGTCAAATGAAAATGAAAGGACAACATACTAAAACTTATAGGATGGATATAGCAAAGGCAACGTTCAACGGGAAACTTGTAGCAGTAAATGCCTACATGAAAAAAGAAGAAAGATCTCAAATTAATAGCCTAACTTGAGAACTTCAGGAACTAGAAAGAGAAAAATAAACTAAGCCTTAACCTACCAGAAGGAAGGAAATAATGAAGATCAGAGCAGAAATAAATAAAATTGAAAACAGAAAAACAAGAGAGAATAAACAAAACCAGAAGTTGGTTCTTTAAAGAGATTGATAAAATTGAGACATCTTTAGTTAGACTGGCAAAAAAAAAAAAGAAAAGATGCAAATAACCAAAATAAGAAATAAAAGAAGAAACATGACAAATGAACTGTTAGAAACAAAGACAATTATGACAGAATATTATAACCATACAGCAACAATGGATAATTTGGATTAAATGGATAAATTCTTAGAAGCACACAACTGACCCACATTAACTTAAGAAAAATTAGAAAATTTCAACAGACCCATAACAAGTGAAGATATTGAACTGGTAACCAAAAATCTTACTACAACAAAAGAACTCCTGGACCAGATGGCTTCACTGAGGCACTCTACTCAACCTTTAGAGTACTGACACCAATCCTGTTTAAACTCTTCCAAAAGATAGAGAATGAGAGATTACCTAATTCATAACTCTGGAAACCAGAAGAAACAGATCCAGAGAAAGACACCAAAAGGAAAGAAAACTAAAAGCCAATATACCTTATGAATATAGATGCAAAAATCCTAAACAAAGTACTAGTGAATATAATCTTACAGTATATTAAAAACAGTCATATACCATGACCAAGTAGGATTTAATCCAGGAATGCAGGGATGGTTTGACATTAGAAAATCAATCAATGTAATATATCACATCAATAAAATAAAGGAAAAGAACCACACAATAATCTCTCTGGATGCAGAAAAAGCATTTGATAAAATCCAACACCCCTTCTTGATGAAAACACTAAAGAAGATTGGAATAGAAGTGAAATTCCTAAATATGGTTCAGGGCAAGAGCCAAAATTATATGTAATTGAGACTGACTGGGAACTTTCCCCTTGACATCAAGACCAAAACAAAGGAGCCTGCTCTGACCACTTCTAATCAATATTGTATTCAAAGTCCTAGCCAGAGCAATAAGACAGGAAAAAATAAATAATGTATCCAGATGGGAAAAGAAGAAGTAAAATTATCTTTATTTGCTGATGATATGATCCCATATACAGAAAATCACAGAGTCCACAAGAAAACTTCTAGAGCTAACAGAGGAATTCAGCAAAATTGCAGGGTGCAAGATCAACAAACAAAAATCATTGTGTTTCTATGTATCAGTGAGGAGAAATCTGAAAGGGAAATTAAGGAAACATTTCCATTTACAATACCATATAAGAGAATAAATACCTAGGAATAAATTTGACCAGAGACATGAAGAACTTATACTTGAAAATTACAAAACAATGTTGAAAGAGATTACAGAAGACTTAAATAAATGGAACAATGTTCCATGTTCATGGATTAGAAGAATTAATATTGTTAAGATGTCAGTACTACCCAAAGCCATCTATAGATGCAATGCAATCTTGATCAAAATTCCAAAAGCATTTTTATGGAAACAATCTTTATCTTTACTTGAAATGGCAAGACTCCCTGAATAACTAAAGTAATGTTGAAAAAGAAGAACTAAGAAGAAAACTCACATTTCCTGATTTTAAAATATATTATACAGCTAAAGTAATTGCAACCACTTGGTTCTCACATATAAATAGGCACATGTAACAATGGAATAAAATTGAGAGGCCAGAAATAAATCCACATATCTATGGCCACCTGATTTTTGGCAAGGGTGCTAAGTCATCAAATAGGCAAAGAAGAGACTTTTCAATAAATACTGTTGGGAAAATTGGGTCTCTAGAGCAGAAAAATGAAACCATACAGATGACTCACACCACATACAAAAAAAAAAATTGAAAATATATTAAAGGCTCAAATGAGAAAAGTAAAACCATAAAATTTATAGAAAAAAATACAGGGAGAATATCTTCAAAAATTAGATATCTGATAAGAATTTAATAACTAAAATATAAAAATACTTTGACAATTTAACAACAAACAACCCAAACATATAATGGACAAAGAAATTGAGTGGACATTTCACCAAAGAACACAATCAAATGGCCACCAAACACAGGAAAATATGCTCAAAGTCATTATTGTCAGAGAGATACAGGTCAAAATCACAATGAAATACCATGTCTCTCCTACTAAGATAGTAGCTATGAGTCAGAATTGACAAGACAGCAATAGGTTTAGTGGGTAGGACGGCTAAAATTTTAAAAAATAACATAAAAAAATGTTGATGAGGGTGTGGGAAAATTGAAACATTTATCCATTACTGGATGCAAAATGGTACAGCTGTTGTAGAAAACAGTGGAGCTGGTCTTCAAAAAACTAAAAATAGAACTGCCAAGTTGTTGATTTTATTAGGTGCTGTTGAGTCAGTTCTAACTTGTAGCAACCTTATGTATGTACAGTAGAATGAAACACTGCCTGGTCCTGCTACATCTTCACAATCACTATGTTTGAGCCCATTGTTGCAGCCACTTTGTCCATAGTATGTATCTCATTGAGAGCCATCATTTTTTGGCTGACCCTCTACTTTACCAATCACAATGTCATTCTCCAGGCACTGATCTCTCCTGACGTTGTTGTTGTTATGCACCATGGAGTCAGACCCGACTCATAGCAACCCCTCTCAGGTTTCTGAGAGAGTATCACTACGGAAGTAGATTGCCCAGTCTTCCTTCCTTGGAGTGGCTGGTGGGTTTGAACTGCCAGCTTTCTGGTTAGCAGTCAAGTGCCTTAGGCACTACAATAACAAAACACCTAATCCTGATAACATGTCTAAAATAGGTGCAGTGAAGTCTCGCCATGCTGGCTTCTAAGTATTCCAGCTATACTTCTTCTAAAACAGACCTGTTCAATCTCTTGGCAGTACATTTGTTTTTGGATATTTAGGATCTCTTTCCATTTCATGTAAAGATGAAGATTTGTTTTTCCATATCTGTAAAGAGTACTGTTGGAATTATGATCAAGATTGCATGGAATCTATACATAACTTTCAGTAGTGTTGACATCCTAACAATATTAAGTCTTCTGACCCATGAATATGAAATGTTTTTATATTTATTCAAGTCTTCTTTAGCCTCTGTCAGCAGTGTTTTATAATTTTTATGTATAAGTCCTTCATGTCTCTAGTCAAATTTATTCCTAGGTATTTTATTTTCTTATATGCTGTTGCAGATGGAATTTTTTCCTTAATTTACCGTTCAGATTTCTCCTTGCTCATGTATAGAAACACAATTGATTTTTGTTTGTTTGTTGATCTTGTATCTTGCAACTTTGCTAAATTCCTCTTTTAGCTCTAGGTATTTTCTTGTGGACTCTTTGGGGTTTTCTAGGGGTTTTTGTGTAGGATTTCTGGGGTTTTTGTGTAGGATCATATCATTAGCAAACAGAGAAAATTTTACTTCTTCTTTTCCAATCTGGATATATTTATTTATTTTTCCTGTCTTATTGCTCTGGCTAGGACTTCTAATGCAATATTGATTAGAAATGGTGAGAGTGAGCACCCATGTTTTGTTCTTGATTTCAGGGGGAAAGCTCTCAGTCTTTCTCCATAAGTATCATGTTGGCTCTTGGCTTTTTATGTATGCCCTGAACCACATTTAAGAATTTCACTTCTATTCCAGTCTTCTTTAAGGTTTTCATCAGGAAAGGGGGTTGGATTTTATCAAATGCTTTTTCTGCATCCATAGATAATAATGTTCTTTTCATTTGTTCTGTTGATGTGGTATATTATGTTGATTGATTTTTTTAATGTCAAACTATCTCTGCATTCCTGGAATAAATCCCACCTGGTTATGGTGTATGAATGTTATACTATGCTTGTTTTTATTATTATTCTACACACTAGTATTTTCTTGAGAGTCTTTGCATTTATATTCACAAGAGATACTGGCTTATCGTATTCTTGTGGTATCTTTGTCTGCTTTTGGCATCAGGGTTATGTTTGCTTCCTAAATGAATTTGGGAATATTCCTTCCTTCTCTATCATTTGGAAGAGTTTAAATAGTATTAGAGGGGCTCTGATGGCACGTAGTTAAGGCATTCAGCTGCTATCCAAAGGGTCAGCAGTTCAAACCCACCAGCTGCTCCACAGGAGAAAGACAAGGTAGTCTGCCTCCTCAAAGATTTACAGCCTTAGAAATCTTGCAACGGTCACTATGAGTCAGAATCTACTTTATGGCAGTGGGTTTGATTTTGATTTTTAAATAGTATTGGTGCCCATTCTTTTCTAAATGTTGGATAGAATTCCCCACTGAAGCCTCTATTCCAGGCTTCTTGTTGTTGGAAAGTTCCAATCTCTGATAAAATCTCTTGACGTTTTTGGGTCTGTTCAGACTTCCTATTCCCTACTGAGTCAATTTGGGTAAGAATTTGTCCATTTCATCTAGGTTATCCAGTTTATTGTCATATATTTGTTCATAATATTCTGTCATAATTTTCTTTACTTCTATCAATGTCATTGAAATGTCCCCTTTTTAGTTTCTTATTCTGGTTATTTACATCTTTTCCCTTTTTTTCTTTGTCATTCTAGCTAAAGGCTGCTCAATTTTACTGTTCTTTTTAAAGAATCAACTTTTAGTTTTGTTGATTCTCCCTATTGTTTTTCTGTTCGTCCTTTTTTTTTTTTTTTTTTTTAATTTCTGCTCTGATCTTTGTTATTTCCTTTCTTCTGGTAGGTTTAGGCTTAGTTTGCTCTTCTCTTTCTGGTTCCTGGAGTTTTTGAGTTAGGCTGTTAATTTGTGATCTTTCTTCTTTTACATGTAGACATTTATTGCTATAAGATTCCTTCTGTGTATTGCTTTTGCTGCATTCTGTAAGTTTTAGTATGTTGTGCTTTCAATTTCATTTGACTCTAAGAAATTTGTGATTCCTTTTCTGCTTTCTTCCTTGGCCCATTGGTAGTTTAATGGCATGTTATTTAATTTTCATATGTTTGTGTATTTTCTGTGTTTTTTTCTGTTATTGATTTCTAGCTTCTTTCCATTGTGGTTGGAGAAAATGATGATTTCAATCTTTTTAAATTTGCAAAGATTTACTTTGTGGTCTATCCTGGAGAAAGATCCATGTGCATTGGAGTATTGGTCTGTTTGGGTGTGGAGTGTTCTATATATGTTTAGGTCTAGTTGGTTTATGGTGTCATTCAGGTCCTCTATTTCCTTTTTTATCTTCTCTACATGTTCTGTCCAATATTGAAAGTGGTGTGTTGAAGTCTCCAACTATTATTGTAGTGATATCTTATTTCTCCTTTTCATTCTGTCAGTGTATGGTTTAGGTGTTTAGGTACTCTGATGCTGGGTGCATATATATTTATGATTGTTAAATCTTCTTGATTAACTGACTATTTTTATCACTATACAGTGCCCATCTTTATCTCCTTGAAGAGATTTTATCTTTAAGTCTACTTTGATGAAATTGCCATCTTATCTCTCTTTTGGTTATTATTTGCAAGGAATATTTTTTTCTATCCTTTCACTTTCAATGTATTTGTGTCCCTGGGTCTAAGATGTATCTCTTGTGAACAGCATATAGTTGGGTCATGTTTTTTTGTTTTGTTTTGTTTTCAATCCGTTCTGCCACTCTGTCTTTTGATTGGAGTATTTAGCATTCACTGTTATTACCAATAAGAATTTGTGTGTGTTAAGCTTTTCTTCTTTTTTTTTTTACTACTGCTTGCTTTTCAGTTTTGTTGGTTTATTGTAGTGAGCCATTTTATTTTTCTTGTCCTCTCCTTTTGTCTATGTTTTTTTAAGATATCTTCTTAGTGGTTACAAGGAATATTACATTTAATAATCTGTATTTATAATATCCAAGGTAGATTGGAACAAACTTAACTTCAGTAACATACAAAAATTCTATGCCATTCATCTCCCTTTATTTTGTTCCTGTTATCACTAATAACATCTTTATATTTCACATGCCCTATAACATAATTTTATACTTGCTTTTTATCCAATTATCATTAAAAAGCACAAAGGACAAAACAATTACAGTTATCAAGCATAGATATATTATTACTGGCCCTTATATCTGTCCATTCAACTCCCTTTATTAGGAATCTTTCTTTTAATGTATGGTTTTTGGGTTACTTTGTAGCATCTTGAGAATTCTCATCAGTGTTTTCTGTAAGACCAGTCTGCAGGATATGAACCCTCTAAGTTTCTGTTTGTTTGTGAATGTTTTCATTTCACCCTCATTCTTAAATGGCAGTCTCACTAGTTATAGTATTATTGGTTGATAGTTTTTTTTTTTTTTGTTTTTTTTTTTTTTTTTTTCTTTCAGCACTTTAAACATAACTCCATTGCCTTCTGGCCTCCAATGTTTCTGTTTCTGAAGATAAATTATCTTAAGGGAATCCTCTGTATGAGACTGTTTGCTTCTCTCAACCCATTTCAGGATTCTCTCTTTGTATTCACTTTTTTGAAAGTCTGACTAGGATGTGTCTTGATGTAAATCTCTCTGAGTTTATCTTGCTTGGTGTTCTTTGAGCTTCTTGGATTTTTAGATTTTTGTCCCTTATCAGATTGGGGAAATTTTCTGCTATTATTTCTTCAAATACTCTTTCTGTCTCTCTCTTAGTTGTCTAGTGCTATTGCAGCAGAAATACCACAAGTAGATAACTTTAACAAACAGAAATTTATTTTCTCACAGTTAAGGAAGCTACAAGACCAAATTCAAGATGTTGGCTCTAAGAGAAAGTCCTTGTCTCTTTTTAACATCTGTTGGCCTGGCATTCCTTGAAAATCCCCATGTGTCCTAGCATCAAACTTTCCCTGCTTCTAGGAGGTTCTCAGCATGGGGACCCTGTATCTAAAGGATGTGCTCAGTTCCTGGCTCTCCTTTCTTGAGAGTAGTGCTATCCCTCTCCTCTCTTCTTGTTTTTCTTTCCTTTTATCTCTTATAAGAAAAGATATGACTCAAGCAAGGGTGTGTTTTGAGTAAGGATGGTGACTTGTGTAAGGGCAGAACTTGAGTAAGGGTGTGATGTGACTTGAGGCATGCCCTTTTGTAAGACTGTAACTCAAGATATATCCCACACTGAACCTGACTTATTAACATATAGAAGTTAGGATTTTTAACTCATCACAAAATGGAGGACAATATACAATACAAGAAATTATGGCTTCATCAAATTGATACATATTTTGGGGGGACACAATTCAATTCATGACATTACTATACTTTGGTCCCAGAAATTCATGTCCTTCCCACATGTAAAACACATTCACCCCATCATATCATCCCAAAAGGATTCAATTGACTCCAAGTGCAAAATCTCATCTTCTGAATCATCTAAATCAATTATGGAAGAGATTTAGGTATACTCCATCCTTGGGCAAAATTCCTCTTCATCTGTGAATCTGTGGAATCTAAACTACATGTTATTTATTTTCCATACACCATAGTGGAACAGGCACAAAGTAGACATTACAAACAGAGAAATTGGAAAGAAAGAGGGGATAATGGGCACCAAGGAAATCCAAACCCCAGTAGGACAATTTACACTAGCTCTCAAGTCTTGGAAATAATCCTCTGTTCTCTGAGGACATCTAGATAATGGTCTTTCCCTCCAGATTCTGAGTGTTGTCCATGATCCTGTGATTCTGGGTGAAGATCCCTCAATTATGGACTTCAGCTTCACCTGCTAGGCCCATTGGGATGGCAACTCTACTCCCTCGGCTTTGGGAAGCCCCATTCTCCTAGTTTATTTGAGTTCTTTTACCAGTCCACAGTACTTTCAGCATTCTTTGCCAACACCACAACTCAAAAGCATCAACTCTTCTTTGGTCTTCCTTATTCACATGCATACGAGGCAATTGAAGATACCATGGCTTGTGTCAGGAGTACCATAGCCCTCAAGGAGACATCTTTGCTCTTCAGCACCTGAAAGAGGTCTTTTGCAGCAGATTTGGCCAATGCTATACATTGTCTGATATCTTGACTGCTGCTTCCATTGGTGTTGATTGTGTTGTTGTTGTTATGTGCCATCGAGTCGGACTCATAATGACCCCTCCTTGGGTTTCCGAGGCAGTATCACTATGGAAGTAGATTGCCTCATCTTCCTTCCAAGGAATGGTTGGTGGGTTTGAACCGCCAGCCTTCTGGTTAGCAGTCAAGTGCATTAGGCACTACGCTACCAGAGCTCCCAAGTGTCTCTGTTGAACCTAATTGAATGTGAGGTTTCTTTTCCCCTGATGTTGTTGTTGTTGCTGTTATGTGTCGTCAAGTCAGACCTGACTCATAGCAACCCCTCCTTGGGTTTCCGAGGTGGTATCACTACAGAAGTAGAATGCTCAACCTTCCTTCCAAGGAGTGACTGGTGGGTTTGAACCACCAGCCTTCTTGTTAGCAGTCAAGTGCCTTAAGCACTATGCCACCAGAGCTCTCATGTTGATTGTAGAACCAAGTAATATGAAGTCTTTGACAACTTCAGTCTTTTCTCCACTTATCATTATGCTGCTCATTGGTCCAGTTGTAAGGATTTTTGTTTTCTTTATACTGAGGTATAATCCATACTGTAGACTGTATTCTTCAATATTCATCAGTAAATGCTTCAAGTCATCTTCACTTTCAGCAAGCAAAGTTGTGTCATCAGCATATTGCAGGTTGTTAATGAGTCTTCCTCTGATCCTGATGCATGTTCCTCTTCATATAGTCCAGCTTCTTGGATTATTTCTGCAGCACATACATTGAATACATATGGTGAAAGGATAAAACCCTGATGCACTCCCTTCTTGATTTTAAACCATGCAGTGTCCCCTTGTTCTGTTCGAATGACAGCCTCCTAGTCTATGTACAGGTTCCTCATGAGTACAATTAAGTGTTCTTGAATTCCCATTCTGCTCAATGTTATCCATAATTTGTTATGATCTACACAATTCAATGCTTTTGCATAGTCAATAACATACATCAAGTGAACAACAATCAAAAAAGAGCAGGAGTGGAAATATTAATTTTTGACAAAATTGACGTTAAGACAAAAACCACCATAAGAGAAAAGGAATAATATTATATAATGATTAAAGGATTGATTGAACAAGAGGATATAACCATAATAAATATCTATGCACCCAATGAAAGAGTTCCAAAATATATAAACCAGACTCTAATAAAACTGAAAAGACAAATAGATAACTCCACAGTCATAGTCTCGAAAAAAAAAAAAAAAAGACTCACTGCCGTCGAGTTGGATCCGACTCATTGTGACCCCTCCTTGGGTTTCCAAGGTGGTATCACTATTGAAGTAGATTACCCAACCTTCATTCCAAGGAGTGGCTGGTGGGTTTGAACCACCAGCCTTCTGGTTAGCAGTCAAATGCCTTAGGCACAGTCATAGTAGGAGACTTTAATACACCACTTTCAGACTTCTGGTAAGATGGAGGAATAGACAGACAAGTGACACAGAGCCTCTTCAACAAAGAAAAGAAAAACCAATTGACAGAGATACAGAAGAAAATCCTGGAACCCCAAGCTTTGAAAGAAACTATACAGAAGTGGATTAGGCACCAATTAGTGGAGAAACCTGAACAAAAACAGTGAGTATACAGATGGTTGGAGCTGCAGACTCTTAGCTACTCTGACAAGACCAACAGCCTGAATATTTCCAAGTGGTATTAGGACCTGAGAATTGACCTAAAGATCAGTCCTGGTCACCAAGGGCTGCAGGGACAACTGCTCTGGTGGCCTATGACTAGGAAGGGAGACAGCAAGGAGGGAGACAACCTGAGCTGTGAACTTTCTCCTGTCTGGATGGTGCAGTCATTTTGATTGTTTACACATGGCAGCCATTTCGGATATTTAAAGTGACTGAGGGCACAGCCATTTTGAATGCTTACAAGTGGCAGCCATTTTGGATTTTAAAGTGATAGCATTCTCATTCGGATTCCAGGGACCTAAGAATAGACTCTGTTTACCAGGGTTGGCAAGGACATACAAGAGGCTGACAAAGGAAAGGAGACAGGTGGTGAGTGTATAAGTGCTGCCAACTAGTGAATAGAGGAGCACAGCACAGTACCCTGCCTGTATAGATAGCATACAAAGAAAACAAAAACTGTGGGCAAGTCACTCCAACATATAATCACCAATTAAATATAAACACAAAAACATCACAATGCCTCAGAGACAACAGAGCATCACAGTCCACACAAAGAAGCAAGATAAATCAGGAGAAACAAGGGACCAGGATACAGACCCAAAACACATCCCAGAGGAACTCCTTAATAAGGAATTCAAAAGAATTATATTTAGGTATCTTCAAACGATTGAGAGACAGACCAAGAAAAACATAGACAAAACCTAGAAGAATTTTGGAAGAAAATACAAGAACAAAATGATAAAATAAATGAAATATTAGAAATTATTCTAAATATACAGACAGAAATCCAGAAGATTAATACTAAATCATCAGAAATAGATAACACATTGAAAGGGCAAAGGAGCAGAATGGATGCAATGGAAGACAGAATTAATGAGATTGGAGACAAATACCTGAATACATTTTTGGAAAGAGATCAATCAGAAAAAAGATCAAAACAAAACGAAGAAAGCCTAAGGTTTATGTGGGATACCATCAAAAGGAATAACCTACATGTAATTGGAATTCCAGAACAAGAAGAGAAAAATGAAACCACTGAGAAAATTGTCCAAGATTTATTGGAGGAGAACTTCCCTGATATGATGAAAGATGAGAATATATCCATTCAGGATGTCCAACAAACCCCAAACAGGA
>NW_006921637.1:15389748-15397175 GCF_000298275.1 Orycteropus afer afer | reverse complement strand
AGTTTAGTTTATTTCACTGTACATAAATTATATTTTAATAAAATGCATTAAAAAAATACACCACATTCAATCACAGACAGAAAAACTGGAAAGTCTATTCTCTATGCCTATTTAGAATGCAATGTTACCTTGAGTCCCACCTTGCTGGGACCCATGAGGGGCTATGTAGGAATATTCTGGAAGTGTTCACTCTCTTGCTCTCTTGCTCTGGTTCTGCATTCAGTTCATCATCCTCTCATCTCTGGACTTGAGACCGCAGCCGTCATCTGACCTGCTGATTTGGGTTCTCCAACCCCTGCAACCACCTGAGTTGGGAGAATCCTCCAGACCTACCCACAGACCTGGAACTTACCAGCCTGCCAGCCCCCCAGACTCCTCCACCACCATGTGAGCTTTTTCCTTGGGCATTTGTGAGTTCTGTGAAATGTTACAGTGAACTGCGGAACCCTAAGACAGGAGGAAGACTATTGAGAAGAAGAGGAGGAGTTGATGTCAGAGATGATGGAGTGGCACAGCAGTTTGGAAAGTTGGACATTTTGGGACATCTTTAACCTCTGCCTCATAGGGACCAGCTTTGTGATGATCTTTCTAAGAGAAATTATTCAAGCAATAACAAATGCTGGTGACGGTGTGGAGAGATTGGAATTCTCATATACTGCTGGTGGGACTGTAAAATGGTACAGCCACTGTGGAAAACAGTATGGCATTTCCTTAAAAAATTGAAAATAGATATACCACTTGATCCAACAATTCCATTATTAGGAATATATCCAAAAGAGGTGAGAGGCAGAACACGAACATACATATGCATACCCATGTTCATCACAGTACAATTCACTATAGCAAAGAAATGGAAACAACCTAAATGTCTATCAACAGATGAATGGATAACTAAATTATGGTACATTCACACAATGGAATATTATGCAACACTAAAGAACAATGAAGAATCCACAAATCATCTCACAACAAGGATAAATTTGGAGGATAGTATACTGAGTGAAGTAAGTCAATCACGGAAGGACAAACACTGTGTGAGTCCATTATTAAAAAAGTCAAAAAAGGTTTACACAGGGGAGGAAATTCACTTTGTTGGTTACCAAGGACGGGAGGGAAGGGGAGAGAAAACTTCAGACTAGTTGGGAGTCACATAGTGATTTGGGTGAGAGGAATGGTGCTAAAGCAAGAGTGTGTGACCAGCACAGTGACAATGGGGAAAGGGAGGACACAAAAACATGCAAAAAGATATAGACAACAGAGACAAATACTATTACGTGGATAATACTGCATTACCAGTGGCAGCGAACACTAGGCTATGGGAAAATGCATAGACTGGTGAGAAGATAGGATGAGGGTAGGCAAACAGGAATATACACAAGACCAAGACTGGATTTGGCTAGAGATAATCATACATATGTACTTGTGCTACAAATTAACCACATACATTACAGAACTAACAGAGGACAAGGTTGAAGTATTTTCTCAGACACAACCAAACCAAACTCCTTGAAAGAGAGAATCAATGGGCCTGTGGGCTCAGGACTATAGTCTCAGGGGACATCATGCTCAATTGGCACAACATAGTATATAAATATGTATAAAGTACATCATACTTTGGTGATTAGTAGTGACTAGGGCCTTAAAAGCTTTTAAGTGGCCATCTAAGATGCAACTATTGGTCTCCTCTCATCTGGAGCAAAGAAGAGTGAAGAAAATCAAAGTCATTTGGAAATAATTAGTCCAAACCTATGATGGACCACAAGGACCTCAGCTTTCATGACCACGAAGAACTAGATGGTGCCCGGCTACTAATGCCAATCACTAGGAAAGGGATCAAACTTGGAGATCCTTTATAGAGTGGGAGGAAAAATGTGGAACGAAATTCAAAAATGACCAGAATTACTGGTCAGACAGAGACTGGTGGAACCCCCAAGACTATGGCCCTGTGTTATCCTTTGGGCCTGGAAATGGACTCAGTGGAAAGACCTACAAGCAGAACACCTACCCCATGAAGATGTACCCACCTACCCTAGGGAGCTGCACCCTTAGATCAGTCAGCCATGAGACATCAGAAGGGCAGCATTCACATAGAGGGAAAGTTGGACAGGCAGGAATGCATAGATAAGAAGGGCACAGGGAAGGCATAGTCAGAAGGAAGAGAGAAGAGGAGAGGTTTCTATGCTTGGGGATTGTAATCAGGACCATGAAATCAAATGTTCATGAACCACTGAGAATAAAACTAATCTGCTTTGTAAATATGCACCCAAATCACAATTTAAAAATAAAAAATACCAAGGGACATATAGCATAATGCTAACCTCAGTTATCTCTAGTCATGGAATAACAAATAATTATAATTCTCTTCTTCGTACTTCTCTGTAAAACTAAATTCTCTGCAATTAGTATGTATTGCTTTTGGGGTCAGAAATATCATTTTTATTTAAGAAAATGTTTGCTATATTCAATTTGGAAAACATTTTGTTTAAACTGAAGTCTATTGTTACATCATGTAGAGGTGTGTGTTTGGTTTCATTTTTGTTTGTTGAAATGAAACAAGTAATTGTTGGATAACTGCTAATAATCACCTATGGGGTGGGAGTGGATAGATAGGAAGTTAGGGAGGAAAAGGGAGAAAGAGCTGCTCAGAATCAATGAAGAGGGGGTTTCACAGTGCTGGAGTAAACTCCAGATCAAAGAAATTCACAGGGTGGGAGGAAAAAGAGAGAATACCAGCTTAGACAAGCACCCCAGAAATGGGTCCCTGATCTTTTCATGTGTTCACACCTCTACCTTGCAAGATCACCTTGCATAATTACTAGCTTAGCTATACCTCAGGCACCCATCTTGCATAGAATTTTACCAACAATGTCTCTTCTTTCTGGAATGACTTTTTATGTCCCTTTTTAAATTATGAAGCACATTTCAATGCAGAGAGTTGATGAGCCTTTTCACTTTAGTATGAATTAATTAAGTCAACATATTTAGCAGTATTACAGGCAAGACATTAAGTTAAGGGGGGATGGGGAAGGATATCAGAGTTCCTGAGTTTGATAGGCCCTACAAGCAAAAGTGTCACTATTAATTGGAATCGACTCAGTGGAAAAGGGGTGCAAGAAGCTTACAATCCTCTTTAAAATTAGTTAAAAACCCTGATTTATGACAAAAAAAAGCAAATGGGAGAGGTTTAGGAGCACTGTGGAAAGGGGAGAAGGAACTCTGAAAGAGCAATGTGGTGCTTTTAAAATATTATTGTAAAATCATTGATACACCTCCCTTCAAGAAAGGAACTTAATAGCCCTCTGTTTGGATGTGGGAAGAACTTAGTTACCTGCTTCTAATGAACAGAATAAGGCAGAAAAGGAAATATGATTTTAGAGACTTGGTAATAAAAGGCATACTGGCATGCCTCTCTCTTTCTCTTTCATCACTTGCTCTGAAGACAGCTAGCTGCCATGTTGTGAGAATACTCAAGAAGTCCTATATGGCGAGAGCCATGTGGTAAGAAACTGAGGCCTCCAGTCCATGGCCATGTGAGAGATACATCTTAGAAGCAGATCCTCCAATCTCAGTCTTCAGATGACTGCAGTCCTGGTGAACAGGTTGACAGCAGACTCATAGGAGACCCCAAGCCAGAACTATCTATCTAAGTTGTTTCTGTATTCCTATGCTTTTGTATGCTATTGTATCTCATACAATATGAAATTGTATGAGATATTTGTTGTTTCAAGCTACTAAGTTTTAAGGTAAATTGTCTTGCAGCAATAGATAACTAACACAAGAGAAAGAGATAGGCTGGGCGAAAGGGGAGCTACTTTCTTTTATCTTGTATTTCAGATTCTCTCCCTTTTCCCCCTCTAACATCTTTACTTGTGCTTAAGGAAGATGTTGAAGGGAAGAAGGAAACTCTTGAGAGGCTGAAAATTGCACTTCATTGTATTACCACTAGGACCCCCTGTTGGAAACAAGAGCCCAAGCCCTAAAATTTAAAGTTGCATAGATAAGGGGGTGTGTGCTCACTCCTTCCCTAATTCAACAGATGTGTGTTGAGTACACACCAGGTGTGATAGCTGGAGCTGTGTGTTAACTTGGCTGGACCACAATTCTGTGTGGTTTAAGCTGTTGTGATGTGGTTATTCCCATGATGGGATCAGATGATTATGTTTTGAGCAGGAAATCTGTTGAAAGGGAGTTTCCCTAGGGGCGTGGCCCGCTTCCAGTATATCCAAGGACATCCTGGGAAAAGAGACATTCTTCTGTGAATCAGGATTCTGTTGTGCTGCCTACAGCTGTCTGTGAGTGACCAGTCCACCATTCGGCCTGGAGATCTTGGATTCGTCATTCGTTGGAGTCAACAGCCGGTGTACTGCCTGACAGCCTTGAGCTCCACAGCCCCTGCGGTTGCAAGAGTTGAGAAAAGCCTCCAGCTTGACATAGAAAAGCCTCCAACTTGACATTTGATCCAGGAATTTTGGACTTGCCAGCTTCTATAAGTGTGAGCCATTTTCCTAAGATAAATTTTTCTATATATACATAAGCTTTAATGGTTTTGTTTCTCTAAAGAACCCAGCCTAACATATTTGGTACTGGGAGTGGTTCTAGAGAGACAAAATCATAAGGATGAGCTTCCTAAATTGATTCTTTAGTTTGATTAATCTTAAAGACACTAGTGACCCTGTGTCTGTTAGTAAAGAGGGCCCTGATAATCTGTGGCTTGAGGTGGCAACATTAATACACAAAATAGCACCACCGATAGATCAAGTACTTGTGAGAAGTGACACTCTGGGTGATCTGATATTTGATACTTTTCAATTTTGCAATTTTGTCAGCATGAGGAGTATAAGGAAGCTGGTTGGTTTGTCCTACTTACACTAGACAAAGTGGTGAAAGAGCAAGATGATCTCAGAGGTGCTGAGTCTCGGCTTAAGCACTGCATAAAAGACCTCAATGCTTCCAGTTGTGCTTTGAAAGAAAGCCTTATATCTTCTAGTAACAGAGCTGATATTGCTGAAAATCAAACCCAGAGTCTTATTGTAAGGGTGGCTGAACTACAATGCCAATTAAATTGCCAATCCGGAACAGTTTCTGACATTAAAGTGAGGTCATTGATTGGGACAAAATGGGATCCTGAAAGCTAGAATGGGGACATATGAACAGATAATCAGGAAGATCAGGATATGGAGCCTGAAAATTCTGTTGAATCACTCCCATCTGAAGGGATTACTGTAAAACCATTATCCCCTCCACCTCAGTTTTATGGGACCAGCCAAACTGGTCCTGCTGAGTCATTGCCTGAGGCAGAGGCCATGGAAGACATTCCTGAATGTTCTCAGGAACTGCCTCAACCACCCTTTGTTGCTGCTAGACCTATAACTAAAGTTAAGTCCAAGTGAGCCCCAAAAGGGGAAATAGAAAGTGTGACTGAGGAGGTGGTATGCTATACCCGAAAAGACCTACTTGAATTTGCTAACATGTACAGACAGAAACCTGGGGAATATGTATGGGAATGGCTACTTAGGGTATGGGATAATGGTGCAAGGAATGTAAGATTGGATCAGTCTGAGTTTATTGATTTAGGCCCACTAAGTATGGATTCTTCATTCAATGTTTCAGCTCGAGAGGTTAGGAAAGGATCTAATAGTTTATTTGGTTGGCTTACTGAGGCATGGATTATGCAGTGGCCTACCTTAAGTCAAGTTGAAGTACCAGACCTGCCTTGGTATAATGTAGAAGAAGGTATCTGGAGGCTTAGCGAAATTGGCCTGTTAGAATGGATTTATCAGATTAGAAGCCTAGAGCCAGAAATGGAGAGTCCGGAAGACACGCCTTTCACCAGTACCATGAGGAATAAATTTGTGAAGGGCGCTCCACCATCCTTGAAGACTGCTGTGATTGCTATTTTATGTAAACCTGACTCGACAGTGGGAACTGCCCTAATTGAACTAAGACACTTAACTATGATGGAGCTGATTGGACCACATGGTAGTAGGGGCCAAGTGGCAGCAGTTAATCAACAAAGGCAAGGTGGGCGTGGTTACCATAATAGACAGCAGAGTTGGAACACTAATCAGAATAGTCTGACACATGTGGAATTATGGCATTGGCTACTTGCTCATGGTGTTCCTAGTAGTGAAATACATGGCAAGCCTACTAAATATTTACTTGATCTGTATACACAGAAGAATTCTAGGTCATGTGAACAGCAACCTAGATTGAATCACCAGAATACAGAGTCACAACCTCTCAATCAATTCCCAGACTTGAGTCAGTTTACAGACCCACAACCCCTTGAATGAAGGGGAGGCCAGGTCCCTTTAAGGAAGGACCCCACTACATTGCCAAAAATCTATACTGTCAGTCTTTTTCCTAGCCTTCCCCAAAGGGACCTGAGGCCTTTTACGAGAGTGTCTGTTCATTGGGAAGAAGGAAATATTCAGACTTTTCAGGGATTACTGTACACTGGCTCTGAATTGAAACTAATTCCAGGAGACCCAAAGCATATGGCCCACCAGTCAGAGCAGGGGCATATGGAGGTCAAGTTATTGATGGAGCCTTAGCTAAGGTGCATCTCACAGTGGGTCCAGTGGGTCCCCGAACCCACCCTGTAGTGATTTCCCCAGTGCCAGAATGCATAATTGGAGTAGATATACTCAGCAATTGGCAGAATTCCCACATTGGGTCCTTGACATGTGGAGTAAGAGCTATTATGGTAGGAAAAGCCAAGTGGAAGCCATTAGAACTGCCTCTACGTACAAAAATAGTAAATCAAAAGCAGTACTGCATTCCTGGAGGGGTCACAGAGATTAATGCCACCAGCAAGGACTTGAAGGATGCAGGGGTGGTGATTCCCACCACATCCCCATTTAATTTGCCTATTTGACCTGTGCAAAAAACAGATGGATCTTGCAGATGACAGTAGATTATCATAAATTTAATCAGATGGTGACTCCAATTGCAGCTGCTGTTCCTGATGTGGTTTCGTTGCTTGAGCAAATTAGTACATCTCCTGGTACTTGGTATGCAGCTATAGATCTGGCCAATGCCTTTTTCTCATTACTAATTTCAAAAGACCATCAGAAGCAGTTTTCCTTCAGCTGGCAAGGCCAACAGTATACTTTGACAGTCCTTCCTCAGCGGTATATCAACTCCCCAGCACTATGTCATAATTTAGTCCGTAGGGATCTTGATTGCCTTTCACTTCCACAAGATATCACACTGGTCCATTATATTGATGACATTATGCTGATTCGAGCTAGTAAAGAAGTATCAATGGCTATAGACTTATTGGTGAGACATATGCATACTAGAGGTTGGGAAATTAACCCAACAAAAATTCAGGCACCTTCCACCTCAGTGAAATTTCTAGGGGTCCAATGGTATGGGGCATGTCGAGATAATCCTATTAAAGTGAAGGATAAGTTATTGTATCT
>NW_006921637.1:15386350-15388908 GCF_000298275.1 Orycteropus afer afer | reverse complement strand
AAACTCATGCCTGGTTTACAGATGGTTCTGCATGATATGCAGGCACCACTCGAAAGTGGACAGCAGCAGCACTGCAGCCCCTTTCTGGGACTTCCTTAAAGGACAGTGGTGAAGGGAAATCCTCTCAATGGGCAGAACTTCGAGCCATGCATATGGCTGTTCACTTTGCATGGAATAAGAAATGGCCATATGTGCCATTATATTATATACAGATTCATGGGCTGTGGCTAAGGGCTTAGCTGGATGGTCTGGGACTTGAAAGGAGTATGATTGGAAAATTGGTGATAAGGGTGTATGGGGAAGAGGTATGTGGATAGATCTCTCTGAATGGGCCAAAGGAGTAAAGGTATTTGTTTCTCATGTGAATGCCCATCAAAAGGTGACCTCAGCAGAGGAGGACTTTATCAGGTGGATAGGATGACACGTTCAGTGGAAACCAGCTATCCTTTTCCCCCAACTACTCCTGTCATTACTGAATGGGCTCATGAACAAAGTGGCCATAGTGGCAAAGATGGAGGTTATGCATGGGCTCAGCAACATGGACTCCCACTTACCAAGGCTGATTTGGCTACAGCTGCTGCTGAGTGCTCAGTCTGCCAACAGCAGAGACCAACACTGAGTCCGCAATATGGAACCATTCCTCAGGGTGATCAGCCAGCAACCTGGTGGCAGGTTGATTACATTGGACCACTTCCATCATGGAAAGGATAGTGTTTTGTTCTTACTGGAATAGATACTTATTCTGGATATGGATTCACCTTCCCTGCATGCAATGTTTCTGCTAAAACTACCATCCATGGACTTACAGAATGCCTTATCCACTGTCATGGTATCCCACACAGCATTGCTTCAGATCAAGGGACTCATTCCACAGCAAATGAAGTGCAGCAATGGGCGTATGCTCATGGAATTCACTGGTCTTACCATGTTCCCCATCATTCTGAAGCAGCTGGCTTGATAAAACGATGGAATGGCCTCTTAAAAACACAAATACAGTGCCAGCTAGGTGGCAATACCTTGAAGGGTTGGGGCAATGTTCTTCAGGAAGCTGTATATGCTCTAAACCAGCATCCAATATATGGTTCTGTTTCTCCAATAGCCAGGATTCATGGGTCCAGGAACTAAGAGGTGGAAACAGGAGTGGTACCACTCACTATTACCCCTAGTGACTCACTCAAAAAAATTTTGCTTCCTGTCCCTGCTACCCTATGCTCTGCAGGTCTGGAGATCTTAGTCCCAAAGGGAGGAGCACTCCCACCTGGAGACACAATACTGATTGCATTGAACTGGAAATTAAGAATGCCACCCGGCCATTTTAGCTTCCTCATGCCTCTGGATCAACAGACAAAGAAGGGCATTACTGTACTATCTAGTGTGATAGATCCTGAATACCAAGGGAAAATTGGGTTGGCTTTACATAATGGAGGTAAAGAAGAATATGTCTGGAATACAGGAGATTATTTAGGATGTTTTTTTGTACTCCCATGCCCTGTGATTAAAGTCAATGGAAAATTACAGCAACCCAATTCTGATATGACTGCTAATGGCTCAGTCCCTTCAGGAATGAAGCTTTGGGTCACCCCACCAGACAAAGAACCATAACCACCTGAGGTCCTTGCTGAGGGCAAGGAAAATACAGAATGGGTGGTGGAATAATGTAGTTCTGAATATCAGCTATAACCATGTGACCAGCTGCAGAAATGATGACTGTGATTGTTATATTTCTTCATTGTATATGTGCATCAAATATTTTTGTTTCCTTCTGTTATGAACTGTGAAATGTAAATAAGGTTAATGCATTTTGGTGGTACGTGTGTTAGTGTATCATGTTAGGTGCAAATATGACTTTATAATAGTCCTTATTTAGAGATTATATATGGTTAAGAAGATGTGTACAACTGCCAAGTTGACAAGGGGTGGACTGTGATAGTTGGAATTGTGTGTCGACTTGACTGGACCACAAATCTGTGTGGTTTAAGCTGTTGTGATGTGGTTACTCCCATGACGGGATCAGATGATTATGTTTTGAGCAGGAAATCTGTTGAAAGGGAGTTTCTCTAGGGGTGTGGCCCACTTCCAGTATATCCAAGGACATCCTGGGAAAAGAGACATTCTTCTGTGGATTGGGATTCTGTTGTGCTGCCTACAACTGTCTGTGAGTGACCAGTCCACCATTCGGCCTGGAGATCTTGGATTCGTCATTCATTGGAGTCAACAGCCAGTGTACTGCCTGCCAGCCTTGAGCTCCACAGCCCCTGCAGTTGCAAGAGTCGGGAAAAGCCTCCATCTTGACGTGGAAAAGACTCCAGCTTGACGTTTGATCCAAGAACTTTGGACTTGCCAGCTTCTATAAGTGTGTGAGCCATTTTCCTAAGATAAATTTCTATACACACACACACACACACATACACATATATATATATAGTTGTTGTTGTTGTTGTTGTTTGCCGTCGAGTCTGCCCCGACTCATAGCGACCCCTCCTTGGGTTTCTGAGGCAGTATCACTACGGAAGTAGGATTGCCCAACCTTCCTTCTGAGGAGTGGCTGGTGGGTTTGA
>NW_006921637.1:15384262-15386250 GCF_000298275.1 Orycteropus afer afer | reverse complement strand
TATATATATATATATATATATATATAAGCTTTACTGGTTTTGTTTCTCTAGAAACCCAGTCTAACACACCAAGCCTAGAGAGAAATGTGTGAGGACTCCAGTTTCTTCCTCTGGTGTCTACTATCAAATGTATCACAATCCAGTGCAGAAGATATTGCTGCAAATTTAAGGATGGAAGGTTCAACTGTTGACTCATCTTTGTTCAAACAGTGCTCCATCAAGGTAGAATGGCAAGTATGTTTTATGTTTCTAAGTCAGTCAGTCACCATGTCTTTTTGGAGACAAATACACTTCCAAGGACTTAATGGGAAGAACCTAGGAGAGTAAAATGAAATCCTATGAAACAAGAACTTAGGAATATAGCATCCAGCCTGCTTGATTCCATACACACAGGTACACCCAATTTATCTCCTGTCCCCTCTCTGTCAGACCCCTGCTAAGGGCTACACACATATTATATTGAAGCTACAAATCAAATTTCTGATGGGGAGTGATGCTGAAGTCTGGGCCTGAATACTGGGCAGGTCAGCCAGACACCTTTACCCAAGGCTGTTCCTATGACCCATCGGTCCCAGACTGGTTATTAAAAGAAGCCATTGATCTCAGCTAACAGATCACTGGCAGTCTCTGCAGGTCCCCATTCAGTTCCAGCTTCCCTCACTGGATCTTACCTCCTGATTCAGGTTCTTGGCTCCATTATCCTATTTTTTCCACTCTTGCCCTCCAGCAGGAGTGGCTGGCTGTACCATATGTCTTCGTTGTGCTCATCTCTGGCTTCAGCATCTCCCAGTATATTGGATGATAATTCCCCACCAGGGAAATAAATTGCCAGAGAAAGAAGAAATAATGAGACCCAAGAAAGAATCTTCAAATTGTCTAAGAGGTCACAAGCCTGAAGCAGGGTGGGATGGAAGCCAGATTCAACTACTAAAGCTGAATTCATCACATAGGTCTGGACCTTTCATACCAATACGTAGTTTGAGGATAGAAATTTGGGCACTGTTGTAAAGGAGTTTGTGTACTGTAACAACACATAAATGAAGTTTTTTATGACAATGACAGGAGAGGTTGCTATTAATGTTCCAGTAAGAGAATTTCCCCTTATTTCTTAGTAGTGGCAGCAACTAATGATTAATGATCAATAGATAGGAGATGATAGATAGATAGATAGATAGATAACCTGCTGTTGAGTTGATTCCAACTCAAGGCAACCTAATGTACAACAGAATGAAATATTGCCTAGTCCTACATCATCCTCACAATCACCTAAATGTCTGAGTCCATTGTTGTGGTTATTGTGCCATCTCACCAAGGGTGTCTCTTTTCCTCACTGGCTCTCTACTTCACCAAATATGATACGTCTTCCTCCAGCAATTGATGCCTCCTGATGATGTGCCCAAAGCAAGCAAGTCAGACAATGTTCTGTGGTGATCCATAAAGTTTTCATTTCTTTCTAATCTGCCTTAGTCTGGAAGCTCTGTTGAATCTTGTCCACTATGGGTGACCCTGCTAGTATTGAAAGATCAGTGGCATAGCATCCAGCATCATAGCAACATGCCAGCCACCACAGTACCGAAAGCAACTGATCCAGGAAATCTCCTTGGGGGAAGTCTCTGGCACATTTGTTACCTCACTAAAAACTTCAGTCTTTCAGGGAAAGCTCATCTCATTTATGTAAAACCAGAAGGATCTTAAATTGTAAATCTTATCAGTTATCATCTACAACAAACATGAAGGGACTTCTCCTGTTACCCCTTATGCAACTTAGCTTCTTAAAGATCAGGTAATTTGTTCTAATGACCTTGTTGCTTTTGCAAATGACTGCAGTGTACATCCCTCTGCCATTATGCTTTGTGTTGTTGTGTGTTGTTATGTGCTATCGAGTCAGACCTGACTCATAGCGACCCTTCCTTGGGTTTCCAAGGCAGTATCACTATGGAAGTAGATTGCCCCATCTTCCTTCCGAGGAGTGGCTGGTGGGTTTGAAC
>NW_006921637.1:15382558-15383387 GCF_000298275.1 Orycteropus afer afer | reverse complement strand
AGGAGTGGCTGGTGGGTTTGAACTGCCCGCCTTCTGGTTAGCAGTCAAGTGCTTTAGCCACTATGCTACCAGAGCTCCTTTAGTGACCCTATAGGACAGAGTAAAACTGCCCCCATAAAGTTTCCGAGGCTGTAAATCTTTACAGAAGCAAAACTGACTCATCTTTCTTCCACTGGGTGGCTTGTGAATTTGAACCAATTTTGGTTAGTAACCCAGTGCACTGCAATGGTGCCACGAGAGCTCCTTAGAAGTACGTACAGAGGATTATAAACCTGTTGCTGTCAAGTCGATTCCACCTCATGATAAAGCAAACCAAACCAAACTCACTGCCATCGAGTTGATTCCAACTCATAGTGACCCCCACCAGGTTTCTGAGGGGGTAAATCTTTACAGAAGTAGTTTGCCCCATCATCCTTCTGCAGACCAGCATGTGGGTTTGAACCACCACACTTCTGGTTAGCAGTCAAATGTCTTAGGCACTATGCCACCAGAGCTCCTTCCAATTCATGATAGCCCCATGTGGAATAGAGTAGAAGTGCCTAAGGCATTTGACTGCTAACCAGAAGACTGGCAGTTCAACCCCACCAGCCACTCCTCAGAAGGAAGGTTGGGCAATCTACTTCCATAGTGATACCGCCTCGGAAATCCAAGGAGGGGTCACTATGAGTCTGTTCATATTCAACGGCAGTGAGTGCAGTTTGGTTTTTGGTGTTACATAGAGTTGTTTTTTGTTGTTTTTTTTTTTTTAATTTATTTATTTTTATTTGGGTGAAGATTTACAGAGCAAATTCACTTTCCATACAGCAGTTCACATATACTTTGTCTCATG
>NW_006921637.1:15373134-15378963 GCF_000298275.1 Orycteropus afer afer | reverse complement strand
ATTTAGTCCACTTTTGTATCCCTCCCTTCAAGGCTCAGGGGTCCAAGATTATCTTCTGTGTCTGTGTTAATTGGTTTCCCTTTTCTTTGTTGAAGAGCGTCTGTGCAGTCCTTGTGCCTAGTCCGCCATCTTGCCGGAACTCCTACATAGAGTTTTCAATGGCTGTTTTTCAGAAGTACCTTTCTTCCAAAAGAAACACTGGAAAGGACTAACTACAACCACCTGTTTTCTAGAGGAGATGGCATTTAAAACTGGACTGTGAAGGATGCATAGAAGTTTGTCAGTGATAGAAAAGGGGAACAAAGTCACAGAGGGGTGAACATGCATGGTATGTTTAAAGGATGTAATGAGGACTGTTATCAAAGTTGGAGCAGATTATAAAATGTAGTGTATGCCATGTTAACAATATCCCTTTTGATCATTCTGATGCTTTATCTGGAGTTTTGGTTTAGAACTACATCTGATCTATGAAGAATGAAAAATGGTTTTGTTCTTGACTTTTTTCTTTCTTTTTAACTTCTAACGAATATTAATCTCCTATTAAGGAGCTCTGGTGGCATAGTTGCTAAAGCATTCAGCTGCTAATGAAAAGGTCAGCGGTTGGAAGCTATCAGCTGTTCAGCAGCAAAAAGATGAGGCAGTCTGCTTCCATAAAGATTTATAGCCTTGGAAATTTTATGGGGCAGTTCTGCTCTGTCTTACAGGGTTGCTATGAGTGGGTATTGAGTCCCTTGGGTTGAAGAGAATATTTAAACCACCTTGATTTCTAGTTCTCTCTTCCTCTGACCTGAAGTTGCTTAACAATGGAGTTAGTTATTTCTTTATTTCTCAGTATTGTCCTTTTGAAGGTTTAAAGTACAGGCAATCCTCTAACTACAAATGAGTTGCATTCCTAAGTCTGTCTTGAAGTGGAATTTATACCTAACTGGAAATAGTTGGGTACAGTTGGTATCTAACATCAGTTAGTCATATGTTTGTCATAATATATAATGTACCTTTATATGCATTAAAAATAGCATTAAAGAAACACTTCCAGATAACTAAAAACATATTTAATGTAATAATACAGTAATAATAACAATGTTTCCATTCACAATGATGAGCTGGAAAGGCCCAATGGGGGAGGTAGAGTGCTAACTAGCCTGGCACTGCAGATCAGAAAGCCCAGGGCAAGGCAGTGCAGCCAGCCAGAGAGCCAGGAACTGTTCAGGGTCAAGGCCCAGCCACAGGCCCCAGCAGCGGCAGCTGGGGCAATTACAGTGGAGCAGTGCGTGGAACCATGGGCAGGTTGGCAGCGACAGCTGCACCCAGCCAAGGTTGCTCTCCCGAGCAACCCACCCGGGAGAAACACAAAGGGGAGAGACAGGAGGTGGAGTGAAGAGCAGGAGGAAGGGGAAGAGAGCTGGTGGAAGAAATTTCCCTAGGCGCAGAAGAAGGCGACAGTTGGTCCTAGGGGTGGGAGAGGGGCTGGAGGATTGCCCCTGGGGCGGGAGTGGGAGGATACCCCGAGGACATGGCTCAGCAGCAGCTGCGAAGAACCGAAGAACAGGAGCCAGAGCGAGAGGAACTCGAAGAGGAGAAGGAGGAGGAAGTGGCTGAGCACTATGTCAGTGAGGGTCTGGAACCGTGATTAAAGAGGCAGCAACAATTCGTTTCCACCCACCGTAAATCCAGGGAGCCAGGAGAGAGAAATAAAGTTTTACTGGGGTTCGTTGGTAACTACAAAAAAAAAAAAAAAAAAATTACTGCTATCCAGTGGATTCCGACTCATAGAGACCCCCATTGGGCCTCCAAGGCTATAAACCTTTATAGAAGCTGGTGGGTTAGAACATCCTACCTTTTGGTTAGCAGCCAAATATGCCTTAATCACTACACAATCAGGACTCCTTGTCTGTAACTACTGGTGCCCCTAAATCTGATGTTTGTAACATGGAGACATGTATTATGAAAACCTGAATACTTTTGGCGATTGTTGTTCAAGGAAAGGCTGAAAACACTCCAAAGCACTTCAGAAAGGCTGGTTTCCAGAGGGCAAAAGAGATGTTATATTCCATCGAATGCACCAGCATTAGAAGTAGGACAAAGTAAAAAATATGGGTGCCAGAAACTAAGCTTTATTTTATTCTGATAATAATGAAATAAATTGTACTATATTGTAGACTGAGGGTGGAAAATTCTTCTGTTCTTCTCTTGCTCTGAGTTCCACACACTGCCTCCCACAATGCTGCATATATAACCACTCAACAATTAAATAATGAAATGCTTAATAAAGCCTTTTCTCTCTCCCTCTCTCCCTCTCCTGCTCCCTCTCCTGCTCCCTTTCTGTCTCTCCACACACACACACACACACACACACACATACACTCTCTCTGTCTCATTCAAGGTGATGGATTAAATATCATTTATATGCTAAAGTCTCCCAAATTTATGTCTCTGATAGAGCCATATATCCAACTGCCTACTCAACAACTCCACTTGATGACTAATACACAATTTACACTTTACAAATCAACTCTTAATTTCTGCATTGGTCACATGGCAGATTGTATTTTCCAAAGATACCACCACAACATATCCATCCCATATGCTCTTCTTATACTGTGATGTTTACACTATTCCCATTGAGTACTGGAGTCCACATCCTCACCCTTGGAACTAGGCCAATCTTTGTGACTACCACAAGCAGTAGAGTACAGCAGAAATAATGCTATGGGACTTTCAAGGTGAGAGCATAAAAATGGCATGTTTTCTTGGCATGATCACTCTTAGAGGCATCATGCTATGAGGAAGACAAGCAGCCATATGGAGAGATTACAAGTGAGACTACCGCCTGACAGTCCCAGCCAAGGACTCAGCAAACAGCTAGCACCAAGTGCCAAACTCACCTTCAGACAGTCCAGCCCTCAGCCTTTGAGCTTTCCTAGCTAAAGCCACATGTAGGCATCCCCACAGAGCTTGCCCAAGCTGCAAAGTTGTGAGCAAAGTCAATGACTGTGGATGTTTTAAGCCACTAAGCTTGGTATGGTTTGTTACTCAGTATTTGATAACTAAAACACGTCCCGCCCCCCCAAGCCTGCTTCTCCTGCAGTCTTTCCCTTCTCAGGTACAGAATCATTGTTAGCTTCATTGCTCAAGCTACACCCCAGATTTATCTTTCCCTCACACCCTACATCTCATTCATCACCAAATCCTGTTGACTCTGTCTTCAAAATAGATCCAGAATCTAGCCACTTCTCAACTTTCACTGCTCACCCTGGTCTAAGTACCAGCAGCTCTTGCTGGGGTTCTTGCAGCTGCCCCTAAATGCTCTTCCTGCGCCTAACTGCTCTCTCCTAACTACCACTTTGTGGCACACTCTCCACAAACCTTCTAGTGAGTGATTCCTAGGCCCCAGTCCCTCTAAAGACTTCCACATCTCACAAATCCTTTCAACGGCTGCAGAATCCCATATACCCCCATTCCCTTACTCACTCACTGCAGTCAGCCCAGCCCCTACTGCTCTCCAAGTGACAAGTTCGTTCCTATCTCAAAGCCTGTTTGTACTTGCTGTGACCACTTCCCCCCACCAGCCACAGGGTTTGCTACTGCCTCTCACTCAAGTCTCCGCTCAAATGTCTCCTTATCCAAGAATCCTACCAATACTCCCACATAAAATAGCAACTGCAACCACCTCTGCCCCATTCCCACATGCCTTACCCTTTCCCTTGCCATTTTCCTTTCATTGTACCTATCACCTTTGACAGAATGGAGGCACTATTTAAATAAATATTTATGTATTTATCTGTTTATGTCTCCTCTCACATGCAAATAAGCTACTTGAGAGCAGAAACTTTGGTTTGCTATTGCATTCCCAGGAACTAGAACAGAATCTATAATTAATTGGACTACCATGACTATTTTCTGAACAGATGAATGAATGAACGAACAGCTTTGAAATTAATACCAAATACTGTCAACACAGAGAAAAATGAGTCAGAATGAATCTGTTTCTGTTCCTTTGGGATTTAAAAAAAAACCACTGTCAAGTCAATTCTGACTCATAGTGACCCCCAGTGAGTTTTCAAGGCTGTAAATCTTTATAGTAGATTGTCTCAACTTCCTCCCATGGAGCAGTTGGTGGGTTTGAACAGCTGACCTTAGGATTAGCAGCCAAATGCCTTACCCAGTATGCCACCAGAGCTCCTATTTTTTTTTTCTTTTAATAGACAACAGAGTATAATTTGACTTCTCTTTAAAAAAAAAAAAAGTCCATCAACAAATTAATAACAAGGAAAATATTAGGATTACCTGGGTGACACAAATGGTTAAGCCCTTGACTACTACCAGAAAAATTGGCCAATCGAACCCACCAGAGATGCCTTGGAAACAGTCTGGTGATCTGCTTCTGGAAGGTCACAGCCTTGAAAACCCTGTGGAGCACAGTTCTACTTTGCATACAATAAGTCACCATGAGTTAACATTGACTCAGCTGCAACTAACAAAAAAAACAACATATCCTTTCAACATTCCTCTAGTGATTTGAATTAGTCCAAGAAAAATACTGCAGAATTTTCCTCACTGCTGGACACATTCAGTTGTTTAGACATTTAGAAAAGATTGCGTTTTCTGCCTCTAGGTTTCTTTACATTCCCTAAAGATATGGGAGCTAAGCAGCAATCACTCAAAACAGCTATTTAACTAAGCTGAAAATTTATAAACATAATCTTGATGGAAGTTGCTATCATTGTACACTGCAGTCCTTAGACATTCTGCTGCTCTAGAAACCACTTCATATATATAAATATATATATGTGTGTATATATATATATATATAATTTATTTTACTTTTGTTGTTGAAAAATGTACACAGCAGAACATACACCAATAAAGGTTGCAGCAGTGTATCGATAGGGAACACTCAGAAATTCAAATTTGATTCAGAAGAGAATGAGGAACTAAGGATATCACTGCTGATGCCAGATGGATTTGGCTGAAAGCAGAGACTACCAGAAATGTGTTTACCTCTGTTTTATTGACTATGGAAAGACATTCAACAGTGTGGACCATAACAAATTGTGGATAACATTACAAAGAAAGGGAATGCCAGAACATTTCATTGCGCCCAGGAGGAACATAGACCAAGAGGTTGTCATTCAAACAGAACAAGGGGATACTGCATGGTTTAAAATCAGGAAATGTGTGTTGATGGTGGTATCTTTTCACCATACTTATTCAATCTGTATGCTAAGCAAATAATCCAAAAAGCTGGACTATATGAAGAAAAGCAGAGTTGAAGGAAGACTCATTAACAACCTGCAATATGCAGATAACACAACATTGCTTGCTGAAAGTGAAGACAACTTGAAGAACTTACTGATGAAGATTGAAGACTACATTCTGCAGTATGAGTTACACCTCAACACAAAGAAAACAAAAATCCTCACAACTGGACCAATAAGCAGCATCATGATAAATGGAGAAAAAATTGAAGTTGTCAAAGATTTCATATTATTTGAATCCACAATCAACACCAATGGAAGCAGCATTTAAGAAATCAGACGTCATTTGTACTGGGCAAATCTGCTGCAAAAGATCGATTTAAAGTGCTGAAGAGCAAAGATGTCTCTCTGAAGACTAAGGTGCACCTAACCCAATCACATTATTTTCAATAGCCTCATATGCTGTGAGTCTGAGAGCTCTAGTAGCCTCCAGGAAAATCTTTAACCAGAAACCTTTTAGTGTCAGCATTACTAACAGAACTTTTGGACTCTTTAGGGCCTTTATCTGCCCTCCAGTCTCAGCAGGTATCAAGGAACTTCCTCCGAACTCAGCACACATCACAAAAGCCAT
>NW_006921637.1:15362876-15372939 GCF_000298275.1 Orycteropus afer afer | reverse complement strand
GCACGGGGTCTTTTGCTTAAGCCACTGACCTGGTAAGGGCAAAGACCCTAACTTAAGTTAGCTAATAAACTTTCCTATTGCATTTGCATTGTCGTGTGTTGGTATATTCCTCTCCGAGCATCTCCTTCATAACCTGGGCACAACAATGCATGTGAGAGCTGGACGATGAATAAGGAAGACCGAAGAAGAGTTGATGTTTTTGAGTTGTGGTGTTGGTGAAGAATACTGAAGGTACCATGGACTGCCACAAGAATGAACAAATCTATCCTGGAGGAAGTGCAGCCAGGATGTTCCTTAGAAGCAAGAATGGCCAGACTTCATCTCACCTACTTTGGTCATGTAGGGACCATTCCCTGGAGAAGGATATCATGCTAGGTAAAGTGGACGGTCAGCAAAAAGAAGGAAGATCCTCAACAAGATGGATTGATGCAGTGGTTGCAATAATGGGCTCAGGTATAGCAGGAATTGTGAGGATGGCACACAACTGGACAGTGTTTCATTCTGTTGTACATAGGGGTAGTATGAGTCAGAGCTGACTTGATGGCACCTAACAAAAACAACATGAGTCAGAACCAACTCAATGTCATCTAACAACAACAACAGAACATAAACCAATTCCACTATTTCTATGTGTAAAGTTCAGTGACATTGATTACATCCTTTGAGTTGGGCAAGCATTCTCACCCTCCTTTTCTGAGTTGTTCCTTCCCCATTAATATAAACTCCACCAAAAACAAACTCACTGCCATCGAGTTGGATCCGAATCATAGCAACCTCTCCTTGGGTTTCCGAGGCAGTATCACTACGGGAGTAGATTGCCTAATCTTCTTTCTGAGGAGTGGCTGGTGGGTTTGAACCGCCAGCCTTCTGGTTTGCAGTCAAATGACTTAGGCACTACACCACCAGAGCTCCTAATATAAACTCACTGCCCCATAGAAACCAATTGTTATGTTAGTGTAAACTATACATGATTTTATCTGTGTTAAGTCACATAATTAAATTATGGTGATAGCTTAGCACATGCACTGACCATTAGTCTTTTGACTCCTAGAAGACTTGTTTAAAATTATGAATAATACATATAACCAAACCCAAAACACCAAACCCACTACTTTTGAGTCAATTCTGACTCATAGTGATCTTATAGGACAAAGCAGAACTGCCCTATAGGATTTCCAAGGCTGTAAATCTTTACAGAAGCAGACTATCACATCTGTCTCCCATGGAGTGGGTAGTGGGTTTGAACTGCCAACCTTTAGTTAGCAGCTGAATGCTATAACCACTGCACCACCAGGTTGCAAATAACACATATACTTTTGGAAAGCATAAATAAAAAAGAAAAATAATTCAGAATCCCACGGCCCAGAGATAACAAGTACTAGCATCTTGATGCACCATTTAAGTTATGTGTGTTCTGGTTACTAGTGCTGCTCTGACAAGAAATACACCACAAATGGGATGGCCTTAACAAACAGGAGTTTATTCTTACAGTTTGGAGGCTTTAAGTCCAACTTCAAAGTGCCAGGCTCTAGGGGCTGGGTGAAAGCCCCTCAACCTTGGGGTCCAGCTCTGCCTCCTGCTCCCGGTCCACTGGAGCTAGAGGTATTTCTTCACTCAGACAGCTGCTGGCTGCTGAGGCTGAAAAGTCCCAAGATTGACAAGTAAAAAGGCACAGTCCCAGTGTTACCAAACCACACAGCAGGCCATTAACTTAAGTTCATTGTAAGTCCCAAGGTCAGCAGAGCATAGCAGGCTGCTGAGTAATGACACAGCTACATGCAGGGTTCAAGTGTGCCATAGGCTAGAGACCATTCCCAAGCCTTCTCCTTATATACAGGAGGCAGACCACATCCCAAAGGCAGCTAGCTACTCAGCTGCTTGTGGTAGATCCCACCATGCAGTTGATTGCCAGTCCCATCATGGGTAATAACTACCACCAGCTGCCCAGCCACTCACCCAGCCCCAGCCAAGGTGACACACAAACATAATAACTACCACAATATGCAAATACAGATTTTTTTTTCTTATTAAAATAGAACAGTACCAAAGGAGCTGCTTACAATCTTCTTTTTTCCCTTAGCATGCAGGAAGAATTCAAAGATGATTAGAACCTTAGCAAGTTCTCACAGCAGAGGTCTTACTTCTTCCTGTACCCAGTATAATATGATTGATGCAAAGAACACAAGACACAGATGCTGGAAACCTGGGGTCTGGTCTTCATTCAGCCTTAGGTAGAGATACCTTCATTTTAAGGGATTCAACTTCCTTATCTGTTAAAATGGAACAAGTAGCTACTAAGATGTTAAAGAATAGAAAATGTAGCATTAAACTGCCACCTCCAGGCTTATTAGATATATCTTGTAAACTGCTGAAATCTCAGGGACTTCCCTAGATCCCTAACACATTTATTCAAATGCTGCATAATGTACACATTGGACATTCTTGCATTGAATGTCATTCATTCATTCACTCAACAAATAGCACCCATCATGTGCCATGTACTAGGAAGATAAAAGTTAGAAAGACATTCCTGATATCTACCTCTAAGGAACTGTGTTTTTGTTTTTGTTTTTGTTTTTTTTTTTTCAAGGAACTCAGTCTTGTGGTAGTAAATAATCAAAGAAATCAGAAATTGTAGCACAGCCTGGTAATTGCTATGTAATATGGGTGGAAAAAAGGTACTGGAAAACCACAATGGGGCCACTGATTCTGGCTGAGGAGTTCACAAAAACTTTCATGGAATAAGTGAACCACTGAGTCTTGAAGAGTGGACAGGATATTAGAACACAACTATTAGAGAGGAAGGTTGGAGAAGGGAGTTATGAGATGGGAAGAAAGGACTTTTGAAGAAGAGAAAACCACCTGCACCAAAAAAAAAAAAAAAAAAAACCAAAATGCTTAGATATTCTGAATTATTCTGCAGTACAGGAGCCAGAAATGAGGATGTGGCTGGGAAATAGGTGGGGCAGGATGGAGAAGTGACTGTCTAGGCCTAATGGAGGGAATGCCAGATTTAAAATCAAAAGAAACTAATTCCATCCTGATTATAACATGCTAAGGAGTTTTTTATTCTGTGAGAAATGGAGGTGATGTTGCTGTTGTTGTTAGGTGCTGTTAAATAGGCCCTGATTCCAAGCGACCCCAAGTACAACAGAACAAAAGCACTGCCCAGTCCTGTGCCATCCTCACAATGCTTGCTATCCTTGAGTCCATCATTACAGGCAGTGTCAATACACCTCATGGAGTGTCTTACTTTTTTGCTGAACCTTTACATTAAAGAGCATAGTATCTGTCTTGCTTCTCCAGTGTTGCTATAACAGAAATACCACAATAAAGTGGATGACTTTAGCCAAGAGAAACTTATTGTTTTACAGGTTAGGAGTCTAGAAGTCCAAATTCAGTGTTGGCCCTAGGGGCTATGTGAAGGCCCTTCAACCTTAGGCTTCAGCTCTGCCTCTTGTTCCAGGCCCACTGGATATGGAGGCCTCTCATCAATCATGCAGGCTGCTGAAGCTGACAAACCCAAGATCAAGTCAAATGGCACAATCTCAAGATCGGCAGGCAACACAGCAGGCCACTGGTTCAAGTCCAGGAACTGGAATTAAAGACTTGGTCAAATACAGGGTCCAAAATGTGCCCGAAAAAAACTGGAGACCTTTCCCAAAGCTTCTCAATATATACTGGAAGCAGGCCACACCTAGAAGGTAACTCCCTTTCAACTGCTAAGCTGCTCAGAGCAGATTCCACCATGGAAGTGATTATAATCTCATCACAGGAATAACTACATACAGCTGCCAAGCTACTCAAAACCATAGTCCAGCCAAGCTGACATGCAAGTTAACTACCACAAAATCCTCCTCCAGGGACTGGTCCCTTCTGACTTGATCAAAGCAGGTTAGATGACATCTGGCCATTCTCACTTCTAAGGAGCATTCTGGCTGCACTTCTTCCAGGATGGATTTGTTCATTATTTTGGCAGTCCAGGGAATTTTCAGTACTCTACAAGAATACCACAATTCAAGGACATCAATTCTTCTTTAGTCTTCCTTATTCATTGTCCAGCTTTCACATGCATATGAGGTGATTGAAAGTACTGTGGCTTGGGTTAGATGCAGCTTAGTCTTCAAAGTGTTATTTTTGCTCTTCAATACTTTAAAGAGGTCTTTTGCAGCAGATTTGTCTAGTGTGATGTGATGTCTGATTTCTTGACTGATGCTTCCATGGATGTTGATTGTGGATCCAAGTAAAATGAAATCCCTGACAACTTCAATCTTTTCTCCATTTACCATGATCTTGTTTATTGATCCATTTGTAGGATTTTTGTTTTCTTTATATTGAGGTGTTATCCATAGTGAAGACTATAGTCTTTGATCTTTATCAGTAAGTGTTTCAAGTCATCTTCACTTTCAGAAAACAAGGTTGTGTCATCTGCATATTTCAGGTTGTTAATGAGTCTTCCTCCAATCCTGATTCCAAATTCTTCATATAGTCCACCTTCTCAGATTATTTGCTCAGCATACAGAAAGAATAAATGTGGTGAAAGGATACAACCCTGGCATACACCTTTCCTGATTTGAAACCATGCAATATCCCCTTGTTTAGTTTGAACAACTGCCTGTTGGTCTATGCACAGATTCCTTATGAGCACATTTAAGTTTTCTGGAATTTCCACTCTTCACAATGTTATCTATAATTTGTTATGGTCCACCCAGTTGAATGCCTTCACACAGTCAATGAAACAACGGTAAACATCTTTCTGGTATTCTCTGCTTTCAGCCAAGATCCATCTGATGTCAGCGAAAATTTCCTTCATTCCATGCCCTCTTCTGAATTCAGTTTGAATTTCTGGAAGTTTCCTGTCAGTATACTGCTGCAACCATTTTAAATTATCTTCAGCAAAATTTTACTTGCATATGATATTGTTTGATAATTTCCACATTCTGTTGAATGACCTTTCTTGGAATGGGCACAGATATGGGTCTCTGCCAGTCACCTGGCCAAGTAGCTGTCTTCCCAATTTCTTGGCATAAATGAGTAAGTGCCTTAGTCTCAATGTTTCATCATCAATTCCTGGAGCCTGGTTTGTTTGTTTTTTTAACCAATTCCTTCAGTGTATCTTGGACTTCTTCCTTCAATACCATTGTATTATGGGGGTGATAGGAGGGTTTTAAATGAGGAATTGCACAATTGTGTTTTATAGACTTTCTATGGACCAATGCAAAATGCACCCACTGCTTTGGAGTCAGATCCAACTCATAGTGACCCCTCCTCAGTTTTCCAAGGCAGTATCACTCTGGAAGTAGATTGCCCAACCTTCCTTCCAAAGAATGGCTGGTAGATTTGAACCGCCAGCCTTCTGGTTAGCAGTCAAATGCCTTATGCACTACACCACCAAAACAGCTCCCTTCTATGGACCAGTGACACTTAACCCTGGAGCTTCTTACAACTATCTAGAATGTAGTGTGTAAATGTATATATGTGCTTTACTGGAGAGAAGATCTGTAGTTTTCATTAGATCTCAATGAGTGTGACCCTTGAAAAGTCCAGAACCACTATGAGAAGAACATATTTGGGAGGTAAGGGAAGTAGGAAAGGTGAAAAGAGTAGCTGGAAGATGTGGTAAGTGCCTAAAGAAGAGGACAAATGAGTGAAGAATGAAGGAGGTGTAAGGGGGGAGGAGGGAAGAGAAACAGGGACAGAACTTGGTGACCTATAGGATCTTAGAGAGACAAAGAAGGCAAGGATTCCTCCTAATACTGGGGCCTGAACTATTTGGTAGATCAAGAAGGAAGGAAATACAGGAAAAGGAGCTGGCTTGAGGGGACAGGGTAGAGGCTGAGGACTGTAGTTCTCAACATGTGTTTGAGGCACTTGTGATACACGTTTCTTATTGTAGATACTTACAATGTCCTACATAAAATTTGATCTCTAGTAGGTCCTCTGAACCTAGTGCAGAAGATAATGGTGGCATAAACTAAGACCTCAGAAAATTTTAGGATTTGTTTAAAGAATCTCATTGCATTGGTATCAGAGCCACAGCTAACAAGTGAGGAACTTCTGGTCAGGGAGCTTACTTGTGACCAACTCAACTCAGGATTCTATCCTTGTGTCAATATTCTTCAGTCACAGAACACAAAAGATACAGAATATTGGCATAGAATAGACCTTAGAAAGCATTTCGTTCAACAGATTCATTTTATACAAAAAAAAGTAATCCTCGGAGGGTAGAGTGACTTGCCCCAGAGTCCACACAGACAGAAGCACAGCCAGACAGGGGGCCAGGTCTCCTAAATCCCATCACAGCACTCTGCCTTCCATTCCATTCTGCCCTATTCTCTCCTATTGACAGCTTCCTCACGTAAAATTGGTAAGTCAGAAGCAGATCCTTGGGTAGGGCTCTGAGGAGCCAATGGTCCCTGAGCTTTTTACATTTTCCAGCTGAAGTAAACAAAGTCTCAGAAGTCACTGACTCCCCAAACACCGAAGTACTGGCCCAGTAGCCAGACAACACTCCTCCTGCACAGTCTCAGAAGTTAGCATCATCACTGCCCACAGGCTTCAGTGTGATGATTTCTACCTAACATTTATACAGTGCCAGCCCATGATTTAGAAAATATTTTATTCAAGTAGCACTATTATTTTTTTTTCATTATTAGCATTGATATTTTTTCCACCAAATTCTAAACCTCACTCACCAAAACCACTTCTAAAAATGGAAAACCAAGCAATATTTCTAAACCATCATTTTGCCCACAACAGAACAAATACCTTGTTTCAGATGAATGCTTGCCAGTTATACTGTACTGGCTGTCAGATTTGAGTAAACATGGACAAGAGAAAGAGTAAAACACACCCAGGGGGCAGTAGTGCATGGGATTTCCTTTGGGCTGCCTGGCTTGCCTTGCTGTCTGACTTGTTACAGATTCTCCACCTGGGGTATATGCATAGTAGCATTTCTTGCTGCAACTCTCAACTATGCTGACTGGGAGGTTTGCAGAGGAAAGTCAGAATTGTGGAAAACACATTTCTTTAAGGTTCATTGAGTTCTGAGATCTCTAGGCAAAACAAAATCTCCACTGAAGAGCTACCCTTGGAACTAACCATCTGCAAGTGTTTTCAGGCAGCTGCAGGCCCAATGCTTTGAGCACACACTCACAGCTTGTTTTCCATAAACTTTCTCACCCCCACCAACACCCCCTTTACCCTCACCTCATCTCTCTCTGAAGATTTCCTGGGTTTTGTAGGCATAAGAGGGTAATTTTACCAAGAGGACCTTAGAAGCTCAAGAATATTTTATTGCAAGACTTCCAGTAAGATGGCAGAATAGACAGACAATTTACACAGACCCTCTTCAACAAAGAAAAGAGAAACAAATTGATAGAGATACAGAGGATTATCCTGAGCTTTGAAAGGAAGTATACAGAAGTGGATTAGGCACTAACCAATGGAAGAACTGAAAGAAAACAGTGAGTACAGAGATGGATGGAGCTGCAGACTGTCAGCTACTCTGACGGCACTAACAGTCTGAGTATTTCCAAGTGGTGTTGGGAACTTAAAATAGACCTAAAGATCAGCCCTGGTCTCCAAGGGCTGCAGGGATGACAGGGCTGGTGGCCAATGACTAGGTAGGGAAACAGCAAAGAGGGAGACGACCTGAGCTGTGGACTTTTGGCTGTCTGGAGGGCACAGTCATTTTGATTGTTTACAAGCAATGGCCATTTTGGATATTTAAAGTGACTGAGGGTACAGCCATTTTGAATGTTTGCAAGAGGCAGCCATTTTGGATATTTCAAGGGACAGCATTCTCATTCAGATTCCAAGGACATAAGAATAGACTCAGCTTGCCAAGGACAGCAGGGACATATGGAAGGCTGACAACAGGAAATAAGACAGGTGGTAAGTATATAAGTGCTGCCAACTACCAAATAGAGGAGCACAATACCCTGCTTACTTAGATACCGTGCAAACAAAACAAAGAAAGCAAAAATCATGGCCAAGTCACTCCAACATACAATCACCAATTAAATATAAATACAACACATCACAATGTCTCAGAGACAACAGAGCATCAAGTCCATACAAGGAAGCAAGATAAAGCAGGAGAAACAAGGGGCCAGGATACAGAGCCAGAACACATCCCGGAGGAAGAAGCTTCATTGGAACTCCCTGATAAGGAACCCAAAAGAATTATATTTAGGCCCCTTCAATGGACTGAAAGACAGATAAAGGAAAAAACTGACAAAATTAAGGAAAACAGGAGTTCCGGTAAGATGGCGGACTAGGCAGAAGGACTGCACAGACCCTCTTCAACAAAGAAAAGGGAAACCAATTAACAGAGACACAGACGATAATCTTGGACCCCTGAGCCTTGAAGGGAAGGATACAAAAGTGGACTAAACCCCAACTAGCAGAAGAATTTGCATGAAAATACCAAAAAAGGAGACAGATGGAGCTGCAGTCTGGCAGTGGCCTGAGCGACCCTGACAGCACAGACAACAGGGCTTGGAGATTCCCGAGTGGTGGTAGGACCTAAGAATTAACCCAAAAATCACCCAAAAAGTCCACTGAGTGGACTTTAGCCAATCCAGAGGGTGCCACCATTTTGTAGGTTTAAAAAGCCACTTGACTATTTTGGATATTTAAAGAGACAGTGCTCTTGCAGATTCCTGGGGTGGTAAGACTTAAGAATTAACCTAAAAATCACCCTGCTAGCCAGGGACTGCACGGAGGACTGTGCACAGTGGCTGGGGAACAAACGGAGAAGGTGAAGAGAAAGGTGGGCTGAGCTGTGGACTTTTGCCAGTCCGGAGGATGCTATCATATTGTAGGTTTAAAAAGCGGCCTATTTTGGATATTTAAAGAGACAGCGCTCTTGCAGATTTCTGGGGCTTAAGAACACGTTCTGCTTTCCAGCAACTCCAAGGACACTCGGGGCCTGCAAGACTGAAAAGGTACGACATTCTTCTTGTTACTACACCCTACACCCGCTTAATGAACGGAGGTGTGGCCATCCCCACTCCCACCCACCTTCTGGGCCCACAGGAACTCCATCACAGTCTGGGTGCTCAGACAGAGCCTAGGTGCCCTACCCAGTCCTCCACCAATTTTTTTCTTTTTTTTTCTTTTTTGCTTTCTTTTTCCTGGTGATTAGTTTGCTTGTATTTGTCCATTTCAAACCAACTAATATTATTAATACTTTCATCCTTTTTATTATTATTCTTAACCTTCCCATACCAGGTCCGAGTTTTCAACATATTTTTTTTTCCTTTTCACTGTGCCTGGTTGAAATTCTGCCCCTCCCCCCCGCAACAATTTAAGGTGGTTTGTTTTTTTTTTCCTTTCCCCCCCCCTTTTTTTTCTCATGACTAACCCCATTCCTTGTTTTTCTTTTTGCATTCTTCCTGGTTTTTTCTTCATTTATTATTCTCTTTCCCTACTTTTTTTTTTTCCTTCTTAGTGCTCTATCCCCAGATACTGCAGGTTTGCTTATTTTTTCCTCTTTTTTTCCCTTTTCTCTTTTTTTTGTTACTGTTCCCATGTGATTACATGGGGTGTTTTTCATCCATGGGTTTTTAGTTTTTTGATGGTTATTCAATTGTAATTTGTGAACTGAGTGGGAGACAACAAAAGTCCTCATAAGACACAACTACACCCACACCTCCTGTGACTTCACTTACTGAGCGAGAGCTACTTCCTCCTTCTACACCAATGGGCCAATGATAAAAAACCACCAAGAAGAGCCTGAACCACTCTTGGCTGCTCTTCACAAACAGTTAACAGAGACCTAAATACAACAATGTCACAATGCCTCGGAAACAACAGACCATCACAGTCCACACAAAGAAGCAGGATAAAGTGGCAGAAACAAGGGAGGAGGATACAGACCCAGAATACATTGCTGACGAAGAAGCAGCATTGGAACTCTCTGAGAAGGAATTCAAAAGAATTATCTTTAGGTATCTTCAAAGGACTGAGAGATAGACAAAAGAAAACACAGAAACAAACTTACAAGAATTTTGGAAGAAAATACAAGAACAAAATGACAAAATAAATGAAAAATTAG
>NW_006921637.1:15353591-15359649 GCF_000298275.1 Orycteropus afer afer | reverse complement strand
TCAGAAAAATGATCAAAACAAAATGAAGAAAGCCTAAAATTCATGTGGGATACCACCAAAAGGAATAACCTATGTGTCATCTGAATTCCAGAACAGGAAGAGACAAATAAAACCACAGAAAAAAATTGTCAAAGATTTGTTGGAAGAGATTTTCCCTGTTATGATGTAAGATGAGAATACATCCATTCAAGAAGTCCAACAAACTCCAAACAGGATAGATCCCAAAAGAAAATCACCAAGATATATCATCATCAAATGCACCAAAACCAAAGACAAAGAAAGAATCCTGAAATTAGCACAGGAAAAATGAAAAGGTACCTACAAGGGGCAACTAATAAGACTAAGTAAGCTCAGAGTTCTCAGCAGAAATCATGTAGATGAGAAGACAATGGGATGGTGTATATAAAACCCCCAAAAAAATTTTTCAACTAAGAATTATATATCCAGCAAAATTATCCCTCAAATATAATGGAGTAATTAGGATATTTCCAGATAAGCTGACAGTAAGGGAATTTGTTCCAACCAGACCAACCTTACAAGAGATGCTAAAGAGTCTTTTGGACAGAGAACCAACAACAGCAAACAACAACCAACCATTAATACACATGAGGACATAACCCAGAAACCAACCCAGCTATATAATTATCCAAAGTAAATAAGCCTACAAGATTGTAAACAGGAAGCCAGAGACAACAATTGACAAATGAGGACAACTACAAAGAAAAAAGAGGGGGAAAAAAATGTGTAGTTACAGCACTTCTAAATGGTAGGGAAGTCAAGACAATTGCAAGATACAACAGATTGTTCTAAACTTTAGAAGAAAATTATAAATTACAGGGTAACCTCAAAAAAAATTATAAAGCTTCACTTCAAAATAGAAACACAAATATTTAGCCCATACTAAAACAATAGCAACAAAGGAAGTGATAACATGATTCATAAACAAAACAAGCTCAGTACAGAAAATTATATGGAACAAAGAAATCAGCAACATCACGAAAAAGCACATAACAAAATGAAAGCAACAATTCATACTTGTCAATAATCACACTGAATGTCAATGGATTAAATGCACCATTCAAGAGACAGAGAGTTGCAAACCAGATAAGAAAATATAACCCATCATTATATTTCTACAAGAGACACATCTTAGAGACAAAGACAAAATTAGACTAAAAATCAAAGGTTGGAAAAAGATTATCAAGCAAATGGCAACCATAAACAGCAGGAGTGGCAATATTAATTTCTGATAACATTGACTTTAAGACAAGAATCACACTATAAGAGACAAGGAAGGACATTATATAAAGATTATAGGATCGATTGAACAAGAGGACATAACAGTAATAAATGTCTAAGCACCCAATGAAAGATTGCCAAAAGACATAAAGATTCCCAAAATACATAAACCAGACTCTAACAGAACTGAAGAACCGGGAGCTCTGGTAGCGTAGTGCCTAAGGCACTTGACTGTTAACCAGAAGGCTGGCGGTTCAAACCCACCAGCCACTCCTCAGAAGGAAAATGGGGTAATCTACTTCCTTAGTGATACTGCCTTGGAAACCCTAGGAGGGGTTGCTATGAGTTGGGTCCAACTCGACTGCACATAACAACAACAACAACAGAACTGAAAAGGCAAATAGATGACTCCACAGTCGTAGTAGGAGACTTTAATATACCACTTTCAATCACAGACAGAACAACTGGAAAGTAACTCAAGAAAGACACAGAAGAACTAAACAATAAAATCCACCAACTTGACCTTATAGACATCTACAGAGCACGTCACCCAACAACAGCACAATATACATGCTTTGCCAATGCATGTGGAACATTCCCCAGGATAGACCATATGTTAGGCCACAAAGCAAGCCTCAATAAATTTAAAAACACTGAAATACTGAAAAGCATCTTCTCAGATCACAATGCTATAAAATTAGAAATCAACAATAGGAAGATCAATGGAAAAAGGACAAACACATGGAAACTGAACAGCACCCTCCTTAAGAATGACTGGGTAATAGAAGAAATAAAAAATGAAATTTAAAAATTCCTTGAATCAAATGAGAATGAAAACACAATATACCAAAATCTTTGGGACACACAAAAGCATGATCAAAGGCCAATTTATAGCAATAAATACACACATTAAAAAGGAAGAAAGAGCCAAAATCAACACTTTAAACCAACATTGCCAACAATTAGAAAAAGAACAGCAAGAAAAGCCTACAGTCACCAGATGAAAAGAAATCATAAATATTTTAATAGAAATCAATGAAACAGAAATTAGAAAGACAATAGACAAAACCAGTAAGACTAGAAGTTGGTTTTTGAAAAGATTAATAAAATGACTAACCACTGGCAAATTTAACAAAGGAAAAGAGGGAGAGAATACAAGTAACATGAATGAGAAACGAAATGGGTGACATCACAACAGAACCAACCAAAATAAAAAGGATAATATCAGGAAACTATGAAGAACTGTACTCCACCAAATTTCAAAATCTGGAAGTAATGGACAGATTACTAGAAACACACTACTTACCTAAACTATCACAGACTGAAGTGTAAAATTTGAATGTAACAAAAGAAGAGGTTAAATAGATCATAAAAAATTAACAACAACAAAAAAAGTTCTGGCCCAGACAGTTTCACTGGAGAATTCTACCAAACATTCAGAGAAGAACTGACACCAATCCTATCACATTATTCCAGAATGTAGAAAAGGATCGAATTCTTCCAAATTCATTTTATAAAGCAAGCATAACCTTGATACCAAAACCAGGCAAAGACATCACTAAAAAGGAAAACTACACACTAATATCTCTCATGAATATAAATGCAAAATTTTTCAACAAAATCTTAGCCAATAGACTCTAACAACATATCCAAAAAATAATAAAGTGGGGTTCATATCAGGTATGCAAGGATGGTTCAACATTAGAGAAACAATGAATGTTATCCATCACATAAATAAAACAAAGAAAAATAACCACATGGTTGTATCAATTGATGCAGAAAATGCGTTTGATAAAATCCAAGACCCATTCCTGATCAAATCTCTCAGCAAAACAGAAATAGAAGGGACATTCTTCAATCTAAAAAAGGGCATATGTGCAAAACCAACAGTCAACATTATTCTCAATGAAGAGAGACTGAAACCATTCCCCTTGCAAACAGGAAGCAGACAAGGAAGATTTCTATCACCACTTCTATTCAACATTGTATTGGAAGTCCAAGCCAGGGCAATAAGGCAAGAAAGGGAAATCAAAGGCATCCAAATCAGTAAGGAAGAAGTCAAACAATCCCTATTTGCTGATGATATGATCCTATACATAGAAAACCCTAGAGATTCGACAACAACAACAAAAAAAAAAAAATACTGAGACTGATTGAGATATTCAGCATAGTGGCAGCATACAAGATCAACATGCAAAAATCAATTAGAGTCCTCTAGGGAGCTCTGGTAGCATAGTGGCTAAGACACTTGCCTGCTAACCAGACGGCTGGCGGTTCAAACCCACCAGCCACTCCTCGGAAGGAAAGTTGGGCAATCCTACTTCCGCAGTGATACTGCCTCGGAAACCCAAGGAGGGGTCGCTATGAGTCGGGGCCGACTCGACGGCACATAACAACAACAACAACAATAACACCAGCAAAGAGATTGCTAAAAAGGAAATAAGGAAATCAGTACCATTTACAATAGTTACCACAAAATCAGAGTACTTGGGAATAAATCTCACTAGGGACACAAAAGCCCTGTACAAAGAAAACTACAAATCACTACTCCAAGAAACCATGAGAGATCTACATAAACAGAAGAATATACCATGCTCCTGGATAGGAAGATTGAACATTATGAAAATGTCTATATTATCCAAAGCTATCTATACGTTCAATGCAATTCCAATCCAGATCCCACCAGCATTCTTTAAGGATATGGAGAAAACAATCACTAATTTTATATGGAAAGGAAAGTAATCTCAAATAAGCAAAGCACTACTGAAGAAGAAGAACAAATTAGGAGTTCTCACACTTGTGCATCTCGAAATCTACAGTAGTCAAAACAGCCACAGTAGTCAAAAGAGCCTGGTACTGTTGCAATGGCAGACACATAGACCAGGGGAACAGAACTGAACACTCAGAAAAAGATCCATCAACTTATGGCCAGCTGATTTTTTACTGAAATTCATTAAATGGGGAAGAGATAGTCTCTTTAGCAAATGGTGCTAGCAAAACTGGACAGCCATTTGCAGAAAAATGAAATAAGATCTGTAACTCACACTATACACAAAAACTAACTCCAGATGGATCAAAGACTTAAATGTGAAACTTAAAGTTCCTCAATGAGAATATAGGGGCAAATTTAGGAGCCCTCACTTATGGCATAAATAGACTGTCAAGCATAACTCAAAGTGCACAGACACCTGAAGATAAACTAGATGAATGGGACCTTCTAAAAATTAAATTGTTATGTGCTTCCAAAGACTTCACCAAAAGAGTCAAAAGAGAACCTACAAATGGGTAAAAATACTCGGCAATGACAAATCTGACAATGGACGTGTTTCTAAAATTTATAGAAAACTCTAATACCTCAACAACAAAAAGATTAACAATCAATTTAAAAATGGGCAGAAGTCATGAATAGACACTTCACCAAAGAAGATACTCAGGCGGCCAGCAAACACATGAAGAAATGCTTACGATCATTAGCCATTGTTGTTGTTGTTGTGTGCCCTTGAGTTGGACCCGACTCATAGCGACCCCTCCTCGGGTTTCCAAGGCAGTATCACTACAGAAGTAGATTGCCCCATCTTCCTTCCGAGGAGTGGCTGGTGGGTTTGAACCTCCAGCCTTCTGGTTAACAGGTGCCTTAGGCACTACGCTACCAGAGCTTCCCATTAACCATTAGAGAGATGCAAATCAAAACAAGATATCATCTCACTCCAGCACAGATGGCAAGGTCAACAAGACAGAAAATAACAATTGCTGGCAAGGAAGTGGAGAGATTGGAACTCTCATACCCTGTTGGTGGGACTGTCAAATGATACAACCACAGTGGAAAGTGGTATGGTGATTTCTTAAAAAGCTAGAATTAGAAATACCATTTGACCTAGCAATCCCATTACTGGGTATATATCCTAAAGAAGGGAGAGCCAGGACAAGAACAGATATATGCGTATCCGTGTTCATCGCAATACTATTTACAATAGCAAAAATGTGGAAACCGCCTAGGTGCCCATCAACAGAACAATGGATTACCAAACTGGTGCATACACACAATGGAATACTATGTAACACTAAAGAATAACATAGAATCAGCAAAACACCCCATAACATGGATGAACTTGGAGGACATTATGCTGAGTGAAATAAGTCAAGCACAGAAGGACAAATATAGTATTAGTTCATTATTATTAAAAGTCAAGGGAAGGTTCATGTATGGAAGGAAACTTTCTTTGTTGATTACCCAGGGTTGGAGGGGAGGAAGGGAGGGAACACTGCAAAAAAAAAAAAAAAAATGCATTGACCCATGTCACTTTAGCTTTGTGTATTTCACTGTACATAAATTATATTTGAATAAAATATTTTTATAAAAAAGGAGATTTTGTTGCTTTTAAGATCATGTGTTAATGCTGCTAGCTCTACCAGTTGTGAAATTTCCCCATGTAATTAACTCCACCAGTAATGTTTCAAGTTTACTGCCATTCTTACAAACGCCACTACTTCATTGAAAGAGAACTAAAGTATTTTAAATTCTCTTTTAGTTTCTGTGGGGAATTTTAATGTCTCAGGTTTTGTTTGTTTGGGTTTAGGGTGGGGTTTTGCATACCAGGCAGCATTTAATTCTGTCTAAAGATTTCAGAAACATTTGAAGCAGTATATTCACAGAGAACTTCCAGAGGTTCAAGCCGGATTCAGAAGAGGACGTGGAACAAGGGATATCATAGCTGTTGTCAGTTGGATCTTGGCTCAAGGCAAAGAATACCAGAAAGATGTTTACTTGTGTTTTATTGACTATGCAAAGGCATTTGATTGTGTGGATCATGACAAACTA
>NW_006921637.1:15351376-15352780 GCF_000298275.1 Orycteropus afer afer | reverse complement strand
ACGGTGGCTGCGATGATGGGCTCAAGTATAGCAGGGATTATGGGGCTGGTGCAGGATCGGGCAGTGTTTCGTTCTGCTGTGCATGGGTTCGTTATGAGTCGGAAACAAGTCGACGGCACTTAACAACAACAACAAGAAAGAAACTGAGTCATTACTAAAAATCAATCTATTAGATGAGGTTTACTCAGAAAATTGTTGTTGCTGTTGTAAGGTGCTGTCAAGTTGGCTCCAACTCATAATGACCCTACATACAACAGAATGAAACACTGCCTGATCCCATGCCATCCTCACAATCATTGCCATGCTTGAGCCCATAGTCACAGCCACTGTGTCAGTCCTTCATGGAGGGTATTCATTTCCCTTTTTCATTGACTTCATACCAAGCATGAAATCCTTCTGAGGGACTGGTCCCTTATGACAGTATGACCAAAGTATGAGAAACAAGTCTGGCTTTTCTTACTTCTAAGGAGTATTCTGGCTGTATTTCTTCCGAGACAGTTTTGTTCTTTCTTCTAGCACACTATGGTACATTCAATATTCTTCACCAATACCACAAATCAAATGCATCAGTTCTTCTGTAGTCTTCTTTATTCATTTTCCAGCATATGAGACTATTGAAAATATCGTGGCTTGGGTCAGGTGCACCTTAGTCTTCAAAGTGACATTTTTGCTCTTTAGCATTTTAAAGAGGTCATTTTGCAGCAGATTTGCCCAATTCAATACATCATTTGATTTCTTGGCTGCTGCAAAAGGTATGGATTGTGGGTCCAAGTAAAATGAAATCCCAGGCAACTTCAATCTTTTCTCCATTTATTGTGATGTTGCTTATTGGCCCAGTTCTTAGGATTTTTACTTTCTTTATGTTGAGATGTAACCCATAATGAAGGCTGTAGTCTTTAATCTTCATCAGTGAGTGCTTCAAGTCTTCTTCATTTTCAGCAAGCAAGGTTGTATCATCTGCATATCACAGGTTGTTAATAAGTATTCTTCCAATCCTGATGCTATATTCTTCTTCATATAGTCCAGCTTTTCATTTATTTACTCGATGTAAAGATTGAATAAATATGATGAAAGGATACAACTCTGGCACATACCTTTCCTGATTTTAAACAATGAAGTTTCCCTTTTTTCTGTTTGAACAACTGCTTCTTGCTTTGTGTCTAGTTTCCTCATGAGCACAATTAAGTGTTCTGGAATTCCCATTCTTCACAATGTTATCCATAATTTGTTATGATCCACACAATTGAATGCTTTTGCATAGTCAATAAAACACAAGTAAACATCTTTCTGGTATTCTTTGCTTTCAGCTAAGATCCATCTGACATCAGTCATGATATCCATCATTCCATGTCCTCTTCTGAATCCAGCTTGCATTTCTGGAAGCTCTCTGTCAATATACTGCCA
>NW_006921637.1:15343164-15343817 GCF_000298275.1 Orycteropus afer afer | reverse complement strand
CTTTGGGCATCCCTGAGTTGTCTTTCCTCACCTGTATCCCTGGGGCTTACTGCTCTTCTGTCCGGGTTCCTGGCTTTTATCCCCTTTCTCCTGCTTTACGAGCAGCTGATGGTCTGTTGAACAACAGGGCCACTAGGGCTCTGAAACCAACAAGATAGATCTCTTAGAAGTTCTTCTGGGGAGATGCTGCTCCCCTTCTCTCTGGAATAGGGAAAATCTGCCTGTGCTTCCCCTGAATGCAAGCTCAGCTGTAATCAGCTCCCACAAAGGAAAGAAGGAACCTCAGGGAAAACCAGGGGGAATGTCCAGTCCTGAAGTAGGCTGACTTTGTGTGGGTTTTTTTGGCTAGAAATATGGTTGCAGAAACAGAGAAGGAAAGGAAGTAATAACCAGAGAGAGGAAACTTTGACCCCCTGGTGGACAGATTGTTTAGAGTGAAAAATATCTTGCCTGAATAGTGGTATTCAACAGTGTACAGATTGACCATAGCATGTTCTCTAGTGTGTTTGAGAAAACTGAAGCCACCATAATACTTAATGGAGAAAGACTGAGAGTTTCCCTTTGAAATTGAGATGCCTGCTCTCACCACTTCTAATCAACATTGTATAAGAAGTCCTAGCCAGAGCAATAAGAAAAGAAAAAGAGATAAAGAT
>NW_006921637.1:15316990-15342796 GCF_000298275.1 Orycteropus afer afer | reverse complement strand
TTAGAGCTAATACAGGAATTTAGCAAAACTTCAGGGTACAAAGTCAACTAACAAAAGTTAGTTGGGTTTCTATACATGAGCAATGAGAAATCTGAAAGGGAAATGGTTACATTTATAATAGCATCTAAGAGAATAAAATACTTAGGAATAAATTTAACTAGAAATGTGAAGGACCATACAGTGAATATTATAAAACACTGCTGAAAGAGATTTAAGAAGGTGTAAATAAATTGGTGGCGTAGTGCCTAAGGCATTTGACTGCTAACCAGAAGGCTGGCGGTTCAAACCCCCCAGCCACTCCTCGGAAGGAAGGTTGGGCAGTCAACAGCAGTGAGTTTGGTTTTGTTGTTGCTGTTGTTTTTGGTTTTAAATAAATTGAAAGATGTTCCATGTTCATAGTTTGAAAATTTTAATATTCCTAAGATGTCAGTACTGCTCAAAGCAATCTATAGATTCAATACAATCCATACCAAAATCCCAACAACCTTCTTTACAGAAATGGCCAGAGGCCTCAAACAGCTAAAGCTGTGTTGAAGGAGATGAACAAAGAAGGAGAACTCATACTTTCTGATTTTAAAACATATTATACAGCTATAGTAATTTTTTTAAAAAAAAGCCTATTACTGGTATAATAATTGACACGTGGATCAATGGCATAGAATTGATAGTCCAGAAATAAACCCACACATCTATGACCAACTGATTTTTGACAAGGGTTCTATGTTTATTCCTGACCCACAGAAACTAGAGGATAGTAAGTGTTTATTATTTCAAGCCACTAAGTTTTAGAGGAATTTGTTATAGAGGAATAGAATAGATAATTAAGGCATTCCGTTAATTTATTATAACTTCATTCCTGGGCATCACTACTTTTGGCTTACTTGAGAATCAAGTTTTCATGATCTCTTCTTTTACAATATTTCCACTCATGGATCCAGGGAAACTAATTCAGCACCTACCTTAAAACCAAGGTTAAAACCCAATCCCCTATACTACCTCCCAGATTCCTTTACATAAGAATGTTACATCATACAGCATTCTAACAAAATGTTTTTTCGGACATGAGCTCATTTCCTCTTCACACTAACCCTGAGATACAGAAACAATTATTTTTGCATTTCTCCATTTTGCAACTAATAAAACTGAGGTTCAGAGAAATTGTAGTAATTTGTCTAAGGTCACACATTTGGTAAGCAGTGAACTAGGACTCAAACCAGGTTTTTGAGCTACAAATCCCATATTCCCTCATAAATTGTGTTCTCCTTCAGCTGTGATGAATTCGCGGAATTGTATGGTTTTCTGCGCCAAAGTGCAGTCTAGCAAGCATTCTGAATGATTACATCAGTATTGTCCACCAGGGGGCACCACATGACCAAAAAAGGCAACAAAAAAAATGGTTTGATTAAATTCCCGCTGAATTTGTTTTGTACATTTATTTTCTAAATTAGAATAGAGATTCAAGGATTGTTTTGTACATTTATTTTCTAAATTAGAATAGAGATTCAAGGATTGTTTTGTACATTTATTTTCTAAATTAGAATAGAGATTCAAGGATTGTTTTGTACATTTATTTTCTAAATTAGAATAGAGATTCAAGGATTTCCTAATATTTCAAATACTAAATTTCCAAGTAGTTGTAGTAGAACTACATTCCACAACCACCTCTTCTGTCCCTCAAAATGTAGGGAGCACCCCTAGCATTAATAGCAAAGTTCACAAAAACAGAAAACAACAAATGCTGGTGAGTGTGTGGAGAGATTAGAACCCTCATCTACTGCTACTGAAACTGTAAAATGGTACACGCACTATGGAAAATGGTATGGTGCTTCCTTAAAAAGTTAGAAATAGAAATACCTTATGATCCAGCAACCCCATTACTCAGTATATATCCTACAGAAAGAGGAGCTGTGGCAAAAATAGATATATGCACATTCATGTTCATCATGGCACTATTCACAATAGCAAAAAGATGGAAACAATCTAAGAACCTGTCAACAGATGAGTGGATAAACAAACTATGGTACATACACAAAATGGAATACTGTGCAATGGTGAAGAATATTAATGAATCCACAAAACATCTCAGAACATGGATGAACCTGAAGGACATTATGCTGAGTGAAATTAGCTAATCACAAAATGGCAAACACTGTATGTGACTACTATTGCAAAAAGTCAAGAAAAGGTTTTCACACAGAAAAAAAAAATTATTTGATTGTCACCAGGGGTAGGAGGAAAGGGCAGGTAAATTACCAACTGGAGAGTAGAAACATATTAACTTGGGTTAAAGGAAAGGCTATATAGAATAAGGAGGTCAGCACAAAATGATCAAGGAAAAGGAAGACACTGGAGAAGTACAAGTGTTAAAGACAAAAGAGGTAAATACTATCACATATACAATAATCCTGCAATAACAATAATAACAATCATTTATGAGTGAATGCATAGATAGACATGAAAGCTGAACAGGTATGGAAGGTGAATGGGACTACACCCAGGAATATATATAAGTTTGACATTTCTACAAATATATTTATATATGCTACAAATATATCCTTGAATATAGCAGACAGACAGGCAGCAAAATTCTAAAAACTTCTTAGCCATAACGAGCTGTAAGAATGTAAGGATGTATATAGAGCTGACAAGTGGTTTCTTGGCCACAGGCAGCTACTTGGAAAGAGTGAGTATCTGGACCTGTGGGCTCGGGACCATGGGTGCTGGGGACATCAAGCTCAATTGGCATAACATACTACACAAAAACATTCCTCTACATCCAACTTTGGTGAGTAGCATCTGAGTCTTAAAAGCTTGCAAGTGGCCGTCTAGATGCAAGGATGAATCTTTCCTCATCCAGAGCAAAGAATTAAGAAAACCAAAGACCCATGGGAACAATTACTCCAAGGGACTAGTAGACCATGTGATCCTCAGCCTATATGACCATGAGACCAGAAGAACTAATGAGTGCCTTGCTACCACTGTCGACCACCCAGAGGGGGGTTGATGCAGGAGATCCTGGACAGAGGTGGAGAACGATGTGGAACAAAACTCAAAATCATAACAAACAAAATAATTAAAAAAAAAAAAGACCAGGTTTGCTGATCTGATAGAGCCTGGTAAGACCCCTGAGACTATGGCCCCTAGTCACCCATAAGATCTGGAACTGAACTCACTCCTGTACCTTCCAGCCAAACAATGGACAGACATATGGGGTGAACATTTACATCAGGTAGATACATGCCTTGGAACGATAAATTAATTAATTGTGGGAGAACAGAAGGTCAGTGTTTGCACACGGAGATAGCTGGGGCAGGGACAGGAGTGCATGGGAGGAAAGCACACATGGAAGAGATAACTACAGGGAGGAAGTGGGGAAGAGAGCTGTTAGTTACATTGTGGGAAAACGCAGTCAATTTCATGAAACAATATGTGTTTGAACTGCTGCATGGAAAATGAATTTGCTCTGTAAACTTTCACCCAAATCACAACAAAAATTAAAAAAAAAAAAAAAAAAACTTCTTAGCCATAACCAAACACCTCGAGGAAATGAGTTGCTGGGACTGGGGGCTCAGAACCATCATCTTGGGGGACACCAAGATCAAGTGGAGTAACACAGCCCACAAAGATAATGTCCTACTTTGTTGAGTAGTGACTGGGGTCTTTAAAGTTTCTGAGCAGCCATCTAAGGGGCGAATATTGGTCTCTCCCCATGCAGAGAAAAGAAGGGAGAAGAAAATCAAACACACGTGGAAACAATTAGTTCAAGGGACTAATGGACCAAAGGAACCTCAGCCTCCACGACCCTGAAACCGGAAGAAGTGGATGATGCTCGGCCACCACTACCTACAGCTCTGAAAGGAATCACAATATAAGGTCTTGGATAGAGTGGGAGAAAAGTGTGAAACAAAGCTCAAGTTCGTAAAAAAGACCAGACTTACTGGTCTGATAGAGACTGGTGAAACCCCCATGACTATGGCCCTTAGTCAACTTTCAAACCTAGAACTGAAGTCACCCTGATGCCTCAACTTTTAGCCAAACAATAACACCAAGGAAGCTTGCACTCCTTAGAACAATCAAACATAGGAAATCAAAAGGGCAGCATTTGCCCAGAGACAAGAGTTCAGAAGGCAGGAAGAGATATGAAAGAGGGACAAATGAAAATGTGAAACACAGAGAGAAAGTGGGGTGAGTGCTGCTACATTGCGGGAATTGCAATCAATGTAATGAAACAAAATATGTATGAACATTGAGTGGAAAACAAATTTGCTCTGTAGACTTTCAGCCAAATCACACTAAGAAGTTTTTTTTTAAAAAATGTAGGGACCACTAACATTAGGCAGGGGAGAGTACTTGTTAAAAATCATAGATTCCTGGGCTGTAACCCAGCCTTGGTGAACTAGATAGTCTGGAGATGAGACCTAGGAATTTGTTTCTAAAAATGCCCAGGGAAGTCACATGCACTTACTCTAAAGTTTGAGAGTCACGGCCCTGTGCACACACTGTACCAGGAAAACTTAGTCTAGATGTCTGCATCCAATTCTGAAAAGACACCAGGGTCAGGCTATACAAATACAAAGCATTATGATCACACTGGCAAGGCAAATTATACAACGTAATGAGGGATGGAAATGCTACATGCTGCAAATTTTACATGGTGTTTCATTAGTGATCTTTGTGGTAGTTAAGTTTGTGCATCAATTTGGCTAGGCTGTGGTTCTGAGTGCCTGGACAGCTGGATGTAGTTATTCCCCATGATGAGATTGTAATCACTTCCATGGTGGAAACTGCTATGAGCAGCTAGGTAGTTGCCTTCAAGGTATGGCCTGCTTCCAGAGTATAAGGAGAAGATTTGAGAAAGGACTCCAGCTCTTTGACACATTTTGGGATCCTGCATTTGGCCGAGTCTTCATCTCTAGTTCCTGAACTTGAGTCGGTGGCCTGCCATGTTCCTGCTGATCTTGGGACTGTGCCATTTTACCTGCTGATCTTAAGTTCGTCAGCCTCAGTGTCCAACAGCAGCTGTATGAGTTCCAAGACACCTTCAGTTCCTGTTGGCCTGGAATAAGAGGCAGAGCTGAAGCTCAAGGTTGAGGGGCCTTCAACCAGCTCTAGAGCTGGCACTCTGAATTCAAACTTCTAGCCCCCTAAACTGTAAGAGCCACTCGTCGGAAGGAAGGTTGGGCAATCTACATCCATAGAGATACCGCCTTGGAAGCCCAAGGAGGGGTCACTATGGGTCCAATCGACTCAATGGCAGTGAGTTTTTAAACTGTAAGAGAATAATTTCCCATTTGTTAAAACCATCCACTTGTGGTATTTCTATTATAGCTGCTCTAGAGAACCAAGGAGCTCTGGTAGCATAGTGCCTAAGGCACTTGACTGCTAACCAGAAGGCTGGTGGTTCAAACCCACCAGCCGCTCCTCGGAAGGAAGATGCGGCAATCTACTTCTGTAGTGATACTGCCTCGGAAACCCAAAAAGGGGTCGCTATGAGTTGGGTCCGACTCGACAGCACATAACAACAACAACAACAGAGAACCAAGACAGTATCGGTTCTGGCAGCTAATCTCTCTAAGGGAAAGAAAGAGAAATTCTAAGCCTGACCTAAATCGCTCTCTACTATAAAGTCAAGGGAACAATAATACACAAAGAAAGCTACTTATGCCTCAGTTAGTCTTCCATTACCACAAATTTCACCAAACTGATGGGTAGAAATAGCATCGGCTACTGTTTGGCCCAAGTAAAGAGCTGATAGCTGACACAAATGATGGAACTAGAAAGAGGGAGGAAGACTGCAAGAAGATTGCAGATGGAAGACAAAGTGGGTGTTCTTTACTTTAGGAAAATCCTCAACCTCAGAGAACATGCTGCATTTTTCCAGGTTAAAGTAAAAAATCCCCTATTGAAAATTCTAAAATTCAGCCCACACAGACCTGAAAAGGGGCATGAGAAAAATTTGGAGGAGTGATAGAAAAGTTCTGTGTCATAATTGTGTTTGTTACACAACTGTGTGTAATTGTAAAACTTAAAATTGATTATTTTATTACATGTAAATTACATCTCAATAAAACTGATTTAAAATATTTTTTAAAATCTATTCATAAAAGTAAATTCTGGCTAAATATATTTGGTAGGGATCAGGAAGATAATTCAAAAGGAAAAAAATATTTGTTTTGCAAACCATCTTTTTAACAAGAAACCAGGCCAAAAAACAGACCATTTGATTTAAAACACAGATATAGGAGCTTTGGTATCTGACTCCTACCAGAAGGCTAGTGGTTCAAACCCACCAGCCACTCCTTGGAAGGAAGGTTGGGCAATCTACTTCCCTAGTGATACCACCTCGGAAACCCAAGGAGGGATTGCTATGATTCGGGTCTGACTCAATGGCAGTGAGTTGAGTTTCTTAGATTGAAAAGATATAGAAATCTAAAAGAAGGATAATTCTATGGTACTTTTCTTTTATCAACAAATGGGAAGGAAAAAGAAATGAAATTAAGTGGATGGATGACTCTAGGAAACATGTTTAGTGAAGTAAGTCAACCACAAAGGGACAAATACATATAAAATATCTAGGACAGACAAACAAGGGGATTCATTGCTTAGGGGACACTGAGCTTCCATTAAGAGTGATGGAAAATTTTAGAAACTGATAATAGTGATGGTTGCACAACATGATGAATACAATTAATATCACTGAACTGTACATGAGAAGAATTTTGAAACAGAAAATGTTTTGTTACATTTATATTAACCACAACAGAAAAAATAATTACTCTATTAAGCAAAAATAATAACAATGTATTTGGGGGTTTTAAGCTATGTAGAAGTTTTACATCAACAGCAAAAGCCTGGTAGGAGAATACTTAATATTACATTTCCTTTCCTCTTTCAAGGTGGTGTGGTAGTTAAGGTATTTATTAGAGTGTTAACCAAAAGGTTAGTGGTTCAAACCCACCAGCCACTCTATGGAAGGGAGATGAGGCAATTTACTACCATAAAGATTTACTGTCTTAGAAACCTAATGGGGACCACTATGAATCAGAATCAACTCAAGGGTAGTAGGTTTCATTTTGTTTGTTTGTTTGTTTGTTTCCTTTTTGAGATTAAGCATAGCCACATGACTTACTTTGCCAATGACACATAAATGGAAGTGATATACTATATATCAATTCCTCATAGGATCTTTAAGAGCTAACACACAATTTGTCATATTTCATTTTCCTGCCCAGGTGATCACAGAAGAATTATGTTTAGACAAAACTTGAATCAGCCAAGGCTTATGAGTGCCTCCAATGAGCCCAGCCTCTTTGCCAACCAGCACGGGACAGGTCGTCTGAGTGAGAGATCACAGGCTGGCTGCTCAAACCCACCAGCCACTCCTTGGAAGGTTGGGAAATCTACTTGCATAGAGATACTGCCTCAGAAACCCAAGGAGGGTTCGTTATGAGTTGGGACTGACTCAGTAGCAGTGAGTTTGGTTTGGTTTAGTTTGATATTGCAGCTAAGGTAGCCCATCGAACTGAATATCCTTAACAGCAGAGGTACCCAATCACAGAGGTGGTTTTGTTTGGCACTGGACCTTTGGGGTCTCTTCCAACTTTAAGACATGAATTATATGTTATAGGCTTTACAAGCCTGGGTGGTCAATTGAGGTCATGCTTTTAAGCCTCCACCTCCCTGTGCAGAACTTAACTTGTCTCAGTGTAACATCCCAGTATTTCTGAGTCCCCAAGTGCTCAGATACAAGTCCCCTCCTGTTCTTTGACTTCAGTTACTATGGAAAGTCACCATGCTACTGATGCTGTGACCAGTGTCCTCCACCAAGTTTAGTTCTGCCAAGGATGACATGTGCCTTGTTCTCAATGCCACTACTGTTGGAATTGAGAACCAGGCAGCATTCTCATCCCTAGGCCATTTAGGACTCTCCTCGTGAAACAGTGCCATAGTTCAGATCTGACCCTTCCCTAAGGAGTCCAGAAAACCTCTTCAGTCATTGTTCATCTGTCCCCATTAGTCACTTTACCCATATATCCCCGTTCATATTCTCCTCTGCAAGTCTAATGTCACTCTATCACAAACCTCCCTTGAAAGCGGTGCCATCACTAGGGTTGCTGTCACATAGTGTGGTAACTCATGGTGTCATCCCTCCCCCATGGAATTCCTTCTATACCAGATCATACAGAATCATTAGTGATGTCTACTATCAATTTTACATAGAATAATATGTGATGAATATAGTTGAAAGTTGCTTGAATGTACTATATCTTAGATTACACAAATGTTGTTGTTGTTAGGTGCTATCAAATAAGTTCTGCCTCATATTAATATTATGTACAACAGAAAGAAACACTGTCTAGTCCTGCACCATCCTCATAAACATTCTTATCTTGAGTGCATTGTTGTAGCCACTGTGTCAACATTTCATTGAGGGTCTTCCTCTTTTTTGCTGACTCTTTACCAAGTTTGATGTCCTTCATGAGAGACTGATCCCTACTGATAATACGTCCAACATATGTGAGAGAAAGTCTCACCATCCTCACTTCCAAGGAGCGTTCTGGCTGTACATCATCCAAGACAGATTAGTTCACACTTGTGTGTGATGCTACTGATGTTGTTTGTAAATTTCTCACTCTGTTGGATCACCTTTCTATAGAATGGGCATGAATATGGATATCTTCTAGTCAGTTGGCCAAGTAGCTGTTTTTCACTTTCTTGACATAGACAAGTGGGTGCTTCCTATATTGCATCCATTTCTTGAAACATCTCTATCAACATTCTGTCAATTCCTGAAGCCTTGTTTTTTGCCTTCTGTGCAGCTTTGACTACTTCCTTCAGGACCTTCAGTTCTTGATCACATACTACCTCTTGAAATAGTTGAATGTTAACCAATTATTTTTGGTACAGTGACTCTGTGCATTACTTCTATCTTCATTTCCGAGTCATTCAGTATTTTGCCCATAGATTCTTTTAATACTGCAACTTGAGGCTTGAAACTTTTCTTCAGTTCTTTCACCTAGAGAAGTGATGAGCATGTTCTTCCCATGTGGTTTTCTAACTCTCGGTCTTTGCACATTCCATTATAATACTTTACTTGGTCTTCTCAAGCCACCTTTGAAATCTTCTGTTCAGCTCCTTTATCATTTCTTCCAAACGCTTTAGCAACTCTGTTCAAGAGCAAGATTGAGTCTCTTCTGACACCCATTTTGATCTTTTCTTTCTTTCCTGTCTTTTAAATAACTTTTTATTTTCTTCATGTATGATGTCCTTGATGTCATCCCACAACTTGTCTCATCTTTGATCATTAGTTTCCAATGCATCAAATCTATTCTTCCAATAGTCTCTAAATTCAGGCGGGATATACTCTAGGTCATGCATTGACTCTCTTGGATTTGTTTTAATTTCCTTCAGCTTTAACTTGAATGTGTGTAAGAGCAATTAATGGTCTGTTCTGCAATCAGCCCCTGGCCTTATTCTGACTGATGATATTGAGCTTCACCATCATCTCCTTCCACAGATGTAGTCTTTTTGACTCTTCTGTATTCCATTTGGTGAAGTCCACATGTATAGTTGCCATTTATGTTGCTTAAAAAAGGTACTCACAATGAATGAGTCCTTGGTCATGGAAAATTCTGCCATGCGATCTCCAGCATTACTTCTATCACCAAGGTTATACTTTTCAACTACTGATGCTTTGTTTCCAGCTTTCTCATTTCAATCACCAGAAATTATCAATACATCTTGATTGCATGTTTGGTCTATTTTAGACTGCAGAAGTTGGTAAAAATCTTCAATTTCTTCATCTTTGATTTTAGTGGTTGATGCATGAATTGGAATAATAGTAGTATTAACTAGTCTTCCTAGTAGGTATATGGATATTATCCTATCATTGACAATATTATACTTTAGGATAGATCTTCAAATGTCCTTTTTGATAATTAATGCAACACCATTTCTCTTCAATCTGTCATTCCCTGCATAGTAGACCATATGATTATCCAATTCAATGGCAAACCCACCAACCACTCCGTGGAAGGAAGATGGGGCAATCTACTTCCATAGTGATACTGCCTCGGAAACCCAAGGAGGGGTCGCTATGAGTTGGGTCCGACTCGACGGCACATAACAACAACAGCAACAACAACACTTAGGATATAAAAATCTTCATATGATTCATTTCAATTTTTACAACTTCCAATTTTCCTAATTCATATTCCATACATTCCACCTTTCAATTATTAATGGATGTTTGCAGCTGCTGCTTCTCATTTTGAGTTGTGTCACATCAGCAAATTAAAGTCCTGAAAGCTTTACTCCATCCACTTCATTAAGGTCAACTTTACTTTGAGGAGGCAGCTTTTCCCCAGTTGTATTTTGAGTGTCTTCCAATCTGAAGGGCTCATCTTTTAGTACACCATATCTGACAATGTCTCCCTGCTATTCATAAGGTTTTCAGTGGCCAATTTTTTCACAAGTGGACTTGGCCATGTCCTTCTTCCTAGTATGTCTCAGTCTAGAAGTCCTGCTGAAACCTGACTACCACAGGTGATCCTGCTGGTATTTGAAATACCTATGGTATAGCTCCCAGCATCACAGCAACATGCAAGCCACCACAGTATGACAAACTCACAGACAAGTGATGGACAGCATTATCAGTTACAGCATTATTAGTAAATGAGTGGAAGCCTTTTTTTTTTTTTTTAATTTTTCTCTTTCTTTTTCCTTTAATACTACTTCATTCTCAAAAGGGTTGTTGATATAAAAAAGGAGCTCTTGGTGGCATAGTGCCTAAGGCATTTGACTGCTAACCAGAAGGCTGGCGGTTCAAACCCACCAGGCACTCCTTGGAAGGGAGGTTGGGCAATCTACTTCCATAGTGATATACTAATTACAATATTATAGCTAAAACATCAGAAAATTCCCAAAATCAGCTACTATAAAAATATGGTGGCAACAAAACCAACAGCCTGTGTTCATAGCACATGCAGATGAAACCACATAATTCAAAGCATCATTGTAATTTGGTAGTAATGACAGCTCTGACCAGTGTGCATTGTTGTTGTTATGTGCCATGGAGTCGTACCTGACTCATAGGGACCCCTTCTTGGGTTACCGAGGTAACGGAAGTAGATTGCCCAACCTTCTTTCCAAGGAGGCACTATGCTACCAGAGCTCCTCAATTTCTCTCAAAGATCCAAATTTACAGGGATGCAAAGAATCATTTACATTTGTATTCAAGAACATTTGGTTCTTTCAAACCCTGGTAGCTGTGGCAGCCTAGTGCCTAAGGCACTTGGTTGCTAACCAGAAGCCTAGTGGTTCCAACCCTCCAGCTACTCCTCAGAAGGAAGGTGGGGCAATCTATTTCCATAGTGATACCGACTCGATGGCACATAGCAACAAGTAGTGATTTTGCCTTTACATCAGCAAAACTGAATGATGTCTTTGGGTAGTTCTTCCAAAACAAATAGGCTTTCTACAAAGGCCTGAGTCTTCATTTTCCACAAAATTAAAAATTGCTCACAGCTTTGAAATGACAGCAGCTTAATTTTAATTTCTACCTCCCTGTCTAGGTTTCAGATATCTCAGGCTCACTTTCAGTCAATAACACAAGCTATAAGTATCCAGTGATTCCTTTCTGATCCATAGAAGCTCCTGCCAGAAAGAAAACTATGCCAGTCTTAAATATAAAGAATGGGAACTCTGTTTTCAGATGAGGTTATCTTTTTTTCTTTTTCTTCCTAGATCATTATCTTTCCTCTGAAATGTTTTAATCAGAATCAATCTGTTATACTTAGGAACTAAAATCAAACCTAATGTGCAGAAAGCCAAACAAGAAAGCAACAAAGCATCAGAATCATTGGGAAGAAACATATGCAAATTCCAGGAAATTAAAAAACAAAACCAAACCCACTGCCATGGAGTCTCTCAAAATTTGAGGCCTTCTTTGTAACTTGGAAGCCAGGACATTTACTTGCTATAGGATCAGAAAGGAGCAAACTCTAGAGTCAAACAGACATGGGGGAAGAGGGGAGGAAAAAGGCCTCTGGAAGGTCTTCTGTCAACTTGAGGTGGAGGACAGAGCCCAATGGATTTGGAAAATGTCGGTATTGGAGTTTTCCCACAGTCCAGGCCACTTGGGAGACCTGGATTTACCTAACAGAGGCATATTTAAGTGTTCTATTCCGTCTTTAGCGTACTGCCTAAGGCACTTGACTGCTAACCAGAAAGCTGGCGGTTCAAACCCACCAGCCACTCCTGGGAAGGAAGGTTGGGCAATCCTACTTCCATAGTTATACTGCCTTGGAAACCCAAGGAGGGGTCGCTATGAGTCGGGGCCAATTCGATGGCAAATAACAACAGCAACAACATTCCGTCTTTAGGAGCTCAGGTACTGTAGTGCCTAAGGCACTTGACTGCTAATCAGAAGGCTGGAGGTTCAAACCCACCAGCCACTCCTCGGAAGGAAGATGGGACAATCTAATTCCCTAGTGATACTGCCTCAGAAATCCAAAGAGGGGTCGCTATGAGTCAGGTCTGACTTGATGGCACATAACAACAACAATACTCTGTCTTTGAATCAAAGTTAGGCCTTATGAGATATGGGTGTGGCCCTGGTCATACCTAGCACACCAAACTCTCAAACAAAATTATCTTTCCAGCAAATGTGTATTTCTACAATCCCAACAGAATTCGGATTCTGGATTCAGTTTCGCTGCTTAAACCAAAATAACCAGGCAAGATTCTCCAAATCTAATAAGGGCATCCCCAGCTGAGAGTTGAGAGGTGCTTCCTGCTGTCAACGACCATTCCCTAACAATGGAACTCAGGGAGCCGGCAGTCTGCAGGCTTGGGGGCTCTTCAGCACGGGTCAGTCTTAGGCATCAATATACCCCGCCATTTGCTCAGCCTCGCTTCGAAACTCGGTTTGAAAGCGCGATCTATCAGCAGGTGAGCTTGTTTTCCACTCACAGGGCTGACTCACGCTTGTAGCCACAGGTACGTTCAGGCTGCGCATCTCAGCCATCCCTCCTAGTTGCATATTAACCATGTTCTGAGGTTTGCAGTAACAGCTTAACAGCTTACTGGCTGCGCGCCCCAAATGACGGTTAAGTCTTTACTAAGGTTGCCCAAGTGGGCATAAAAACCGCTTTCCTCTCCATCTCCAGCCTTCGGTCTGCTCTGTCCAAGTGGCTGCAGCGATCGCCTTCACGAAGCCCTCCTGAGCCCATGGAATGCAGACTCCCCACTCGCGCGAGGTCCGCATGCGCACGCGCGGCCATGGGCAAGCGGCCGGATCCCACCCCGGGCGGGGAGAGCGGTATGCGCCTGCGCGGAGCCAGGCGGTCCGGGCCGAGTCGCAGCCGCGGGGTGGCGGGCGGTTGCCGTGGGATCCGCCGGGCCCCTCCCTCCATCCCCGCCCCCCACTGCCCGCGACTACGAGACGCAGAGACCGACCCCGGCCCTCCCCGCCGGCTGGGCAGCCCGCGCAGCAGCCGGTGACCCGGGAAGAGGCGGTGACGCTCCAAGATGTCGCAGACGGCCATGTCCGAGACCTATGGTAGGAGACCAGGACCGGCCGGGGCCCCGGGTCTGGGGGTCTCGGGCGGGCGCTTCCAGGGGAAGGCGGCGGGGACCTGGCTGGGCGTGCAGCCTGTACGCGATCTTTTTAGTTCCCTCCTTCCTCTTCTCCCCCCCGTACACCCTAGCGTTTCTCTTATCTTCATCTAACTTTAGTGGCTTAAGGTTGGGGAAACCAGCTCGAGACTTGATTCCATCTGCTATATTGTCCCCAGCGAAGGACCTGCAGGGCAACGCCAGTATTTCGGTGTGTTCCTCAAATTCTACCGTTTGACCTTTACAGTTTTTCAATTCCATTCTTTCTGCTATGATTACATTGGAGAGCCTTGGGTAGACTAGTCCATTTTCTCTGCCAGAGACCTCTCAGCGCATTTATTTCTCTCTAGTAGGGGTTTTATAGCTGGTTCTGACTTGCGATGTGGCTATTTATAAACGTATCTTGTCCTCTTTTTAAGACCCCTTTTAAGACCATAACACCTTCAAAGCAAAGCCCTGCCTAATCTTTGTTTCGAGAACTGAGGATTTATTTGAATAAATGAAAAAGCCTTCCCAATTCATAAGCTATGTTGCTTTTTAACAGTCCTGGGTAGTAAGACTAAACAATAATAGTATACTTCTACTTGGTATCAGGGTTGAGTAGTTGAGTAGATGTTTAACAGTCTCTTAATCACTCTTTGAGATGCATGCATTCTCACTCAAATTAAGACTTTGGGAGTTTTGCAATCTTGAAGAGAGACTCAAGTTCAAATCCTCTGTAAACTTGCACCTAAAGCACACTTAAAAAAAAAAAAAAAGTATATGCTTCAGACAAATTAGTTTTGTCTCCATCTGTCCTGGCCTTTGGCTTCTGCAGTGACAGTCATCCTATTCTATGACTATGAAATCTTTGCTCTGAAGTTAGGAGCTTTGGTGCTAGGCGCTGTGCATGCAGCAGGGAGCCAAGCTGAGCCCCTCTCTGGGTCTCTGCCTTCATGGTGCTTACAGTCTAGTGTGGAATACAGTATTAATTATGACACTAATGAATGAATACTAAATCCCAGGCAACATTCTGAAGAGATGTAATGATCTAGAAGTGTGTTAGAAAGGAAGGTGGCCCAGATTGAGGGGTAGGGAGGTTAGCAAGGCATCACTGTTGTAACAGTTTGTGCCAGTGCCCTGAGGGAAATGGAATTCCAATATGGGATGTGTGGATTGGCCTTGAAGGAGAGGGTAAACAGAGGTGAACAGGGACCTCAATGGGGCAAGACTTAGTGGAAGGTTTTGGTGTTTCTCCTAAGAAGTCTTTGGTGGGTTAAGTGGTGAAACCAGAGTGGATTTCGTCTTATCTTTGACAGCTCCTGTTCTTTGAGACACTTGGGGCATGATACCCTGTTTTAGAAGGCAAAGGAAGCCTTCCATGAAGTCACAGACTTCGTAAATACCGATATTGTTGGAGCTGTAAAAACCTGTGAATCATGCCCACATGGTCTATAACTGCTTCTAACTACAGTCATGGACTTCATAAAGAAATTAGGTTTCTCTAACAAATGCTGGGAGCTCTGGTAGCATAGTGCCTAAGGCGCTTGACTGCTAACCAGAAGGCTGGTGGTTCAAACCCACCAGCCACTCCTCGGAAGGAAGGTTGGGCAATCCTACTTCCGTAGTGATACTGCCTCGGAAACCCAAGGAGGGGTCACTATGAGTCGGGGCCGACTCGACGGCACATAACAACAGCAACAACAAATGCTGGTTGCACTTTTACTTCTGTTTTCAAGTGTTCCTTCTTCCACACTTTTTTTTTTTTCCTTTAACCTAGGTAAGGTACAGTGGGGAGGGATAAAAAGTCCAAATGAGAAAACTGGATTTGGGATGGTGGTGGTCATGAATTAATTAGTAAGAAAGGAGGCTAGACTGGAAGAGTTCAGGAGATACAGTATATAAATTTCATTTGTCTTAATATAAAATGATAAAGTACAGTATCATTTTGGTATCTTTACTTCTTCACTCATGCCAGTTTATTGACCTTTTGAGCATCATAGATTAATTAAACTCTGAGCATTAGTGCTGTAGTTATCTAGTGCTACTATAACAGAAATACCACAAGTGGATAGCTTTAACATACAGAAAACTATTTTCTCATACTTTCCAAAACCAAAACGACCTAACTCGCTACCATTGAGTCTATTCCGACTCATAGCGACCCTCTTTGGGTTTCTGAGGCGGTAAATCTTTACAGAAGTAGATTGCCCCGTCTTCCTTCCATGGAGTGGCTGGTGGGTTTGAACCACCAACCTTCTGGATAGCAATCAAATGCCTGTATTCAGGGTGCTGAGTTTTGGGGGAAGGCTTTTTCCGTCTGTCAGCTCAGGAGAAAGGTTTTTGCCTTTGAGCTTCTGCTCCTGGGCAGTCTTCATGTGGCTTGCCATCTCTCTTCCCCCATCTCAGCTTATTTAGCTTGCTTGTTTAGTCTCTTTTTAAAAGTCTCAACAGAGATTGATTAAAGACAAACTCTATACTAATCCAGTCTCATTAGTGTAACAAAGACAGCCCATTCCCCAATGGCATTATAACTATAGGTATAGAAGTTAGGAATTATAACACAAATTTTGGGGGACACAAGTCAACCATAACAATTAGTATTCTCATTTTATGGTATCCTCCAGATATGTTTTCACTTTGTACTAACTCTGAATTTAATTGTTTCCTCATTAGAAAATTAGTTCTAGAAAGGAGTATAGTACTTGAAGCTGCCAACCTGAAATAAAACCTTCACCAAAACTAAGTACTAATCTGTTCTCTTCACTTATCATTGGCCATAGTTGCATTTCATTGGCCTCCCAAAGTAAAGCGATCAGGTTCCCTTCATCCAGAAACTTGCCTCTTAGATAACTGGGAAAGAAATGTTTGATTGATCATAAATTCCTTTGTATTCTATGCTCTTGTTCTAGTTTATAAAATGAGGCTCTGTGTAGCTTGACAGAAGTTTGATGAAAAAAGAAGAGCCAGTGCTTACAATACACTGTCAATTCACTGGATCTTCCTTCATTTTAGCATGTTAAAGCGGTATTTCACCCTCTCTGGACTGAAGCCATTAACCACAGGAATACTGTAATTCAATTTCTATAACATTGCAATACAAAATTAAAGTCTGAAACAGATAGGAAACTTGAAACCCTCAATCTGACTGTTCCTTACCTAAAACAAAACAAAACACTGCCATCATGTCAATTCTGACTCATAGCAAATGTTTCAACAAGTGCATGCAACACTAGAAGTGCTTACTTGTTTACGTTAAGAAATCTGGAAGACAGCTACCTGGCCAGCTGACTGGAAGAGATCTGTATTTGTGCTCATTCCAAAGAAAGATGATCCCACAGAATGCAGAAATTATTGGGACAATATCATTAACATCACACACAAGTAAAATTTTGCTAAAGATAATTCAAAAATGGTTGCAACAGTATATTGACAGGAAACTGCTAGAAATTCAGACTGATTTAAGAAGAGGAGGTAGAATGAGGGATATTATTGCTGATGTCAGATGGATCTTGGCTGAAAGCAGAGAATACCAGAAACATGTTTATCTGTGTTTTATTGACTATACAAAGGCATTCAACTGTATGCATCATAACAAATTATGGGAATTCGAGAACACTTCATTGTGCTCATCTAGAATCTGTACATAGACCAAGAGTTAGTCATTCAAACTGAACAAGGGAATACTCCATGGTTTAAAATCAGGAGAGGTGTGCATCAGGGTTGTTTCCTTTCACTATGTTTATTCAATATGTGTGCTGAGCAAATAATCCAAGAAGCTCAACTGTATGAAGAATGTGGCATCAGAATTGAAGGAAGACTCATTAACAACTTCCAGTATTCAGATGACACAACCTTGCATACAGAAAGTGAAGATGACTTGAAACACTTACTGATAAAGATCAAAGACTACGGCCTTCAGTATGGATTACACTTCAACATAAAACAAAAATCCTCACAACTGGATTGATAAGGAACATCACAATAAATGGAGAAAAGATTGAAATTGTCAAGGATTCGTGTATATATATAAATCTTGGATCCACAGTCAGTCCCATGGAAGCAGCAGTCAAGAAATCAAACAACATATTGTGTTGGGTAAATCATCTGCAAAAGACCTCTTTGAAAGTGTTGGAAAGCAAAGATAGCACTTTGAGGATGAAGGTTTGCTTGACTCAAACTATGATATTTTCACTCACCTCATACTCATGCAAAGCTGGAAAAATGCATTAGGAAGATAATGAAGAAGAATTGATGCTTTTGAATTTTGGTGTTGGTGAAGAATCTTGAATATACCATGGACTGCCAGAAGAATGTACAAATCTGTCTTGGAGGAAGTACAATCAGAACGCTCCTTAGAAGAGAGAAGGGCAAACTTTTTCTCGTGTAATTTGGCCATGTTATCAGGAGGGACCAGTTCCTAGAGAAGGACATCATGCTTGGTAAATGAAAAAGAGGAAGACCCTCAATGAGATAGATTGAGACAGTGGCTGCAACACTGGGCACAAACAACAATGATTGTAAAGATGACAAAGAGCCAGGCAGTGTATCATTCTGTTGTACATAGTGTCACTATGAGTCAGAAATAACAGCAATAACAATATATTGAATAATTACCAAAACTGTATGTCATGGAAAAAACTAGCATTTAGTATGTATTTTCTATATGTTCTCGGAAGGAAGATTGGCCAATCTACTTCCATAGAGATACTACTTTGGAAACCCAAGGAGGGATCATTATGAGTTGAATCGACTTAACAGCAGTGAGTTTGGTTTGTTTGTTTGTTTTCTATATGCTACTCTACATACTAGGAAATTTTTGTCTGTTATTTTTTTGAACCTTGTCAATGGACCTGTGCTATTTTATAGATTAGAAGCTGGACTTGAAGTTAAGTAACTTGCCTAGGGTTGCATGGTGTTAGATAGCAAAGCAAACCACGGTTGAAACCCAGATCTAGCTGACTCCACAGATGTGCTTCTCTCACAGTGCAATTGGTTCCCAGATCTGTGGATTTCAAACAAAATTAGGGAATTGAAAAGTAAAGATGTTAAAACAGCCCCACCATTGCCTTACTTTCATAAAAGGCAAGACATTTAGAAAGGAAATATATGATATCAGAGTAAAGAACATTTCTTTAAACTGAATAAATCCATCATTTAAAATATTTCTATTCGCTTTTATTTTCTCATTCATTGAAAACTTCCAAGAGCCAAAGTTTGGCAAACAGTATACCAGTGCTTCTCAAACTAATGAATAGATGAGTCCCCTGGAACTTAGTAAGTCTAAGATAGATGGAGACTCTGCATCTGACTAGCTCCCATGCAATGCAAGTGCCATTGATCCAGGGACCACATTTGAGTATTAAGTCACTATACTATATAGTGCCCCCTTGCCATAGAAGTTTGGAAACATTGTTCTTTGGAAAAGCAAAACCAAAAAATCAAACCTGTTGGCAAGGTGATTCTGACTCATGGCCGTCCCATGTGTTACAGAGTAGAACTGCTCCTTAAGGTTTTCTTGACTGTAATTGTTATGGAAGCAGATTGCCAGGCCTCTTTCACAAATCCTTTAGGTTAGGAGTTGAGTCCAAACTGTTTGCACCACCCAGGGACCTTTGGAATAGCAAAAAGTTTATGTTGATTTTCCACAATCTTTTGAACTATAAAGCATTCTGATTCTTGCCTATGACTTTACTCCTGATACTCTGATGACTTCTACATCTGTAATTCCAGTTGTATCACTCACTCAAATTAAAAATTGTGTTTCAACTCCCTCTCTGACTTCACCTAGATGACCTACGGGTGCCCCAACTCAGCAGGTCCCCATACCAGCTAATCACCCTTCCTTTTCTTCAATTATCTATATTTTCCATGTAACCAACCATTTGTCTAAACAAACAAACAAAAAACAAACTTACTACCATTGAGCCATTCTGACTCATAACAACCCCCTTTGGGTTTCTGAGGCAGTAAATCTTTATGAAAGTAGATTGCCTAATCTTCCTTCCAGGTAGCAGCTGGTGGGTTTGAACCTCCATCCAGCCTTGTGGTTAGCAGTCAAATGCCTTAGGCACCATGCCACCATTTGCCTAGAAGAGAAAATTAAAACCGTTTTTAATTCTTCATCATTCTTATCTCCCAAATCCAGTTGGCTGACCTTTTAGCATAGTTTAAGTTAAAGGTATACTGCTTTCCACTAGAGGAGGCAAGAAAAAGTTAAATTGAGCCTGGTTTAGTGGATTATAAAGCAAGGAAACTGGGTTTCTTCCCACCATTCTTCACAAATTGACTTAGTAATTGTGCCAGTTATTTTTCAGATTTTTACACTGCATTGCACACACACCTAAGGCAGTATCTACACACTCAGGATCTGGAAGAAAAGAGCTGCCTGTGAAAGAAGAGGAAGGTGTCTGGTAGGGATGTAGGAAAATTGATTTGAAGCCCAGACTACGAGAAACTTATGCCACAGCCTCACTAGGAAATTGTGGTGACTTAATTAGATTAGATGGTGTTTTCCAAAGTTTTTTGAGTTCCTTGAAAACAGTTTTATGTCAACATATGTGAATTTTACTTTTAGCTATGTTAATGATAATATCTCTTCTGTTAAGGACTATGCCACCAACTTTTTTCGGGGAGCCCACTTTGGATAGAATTATCCATAACAGAATTTTTTTGCAAGGTTCAATACTTTTTTTAAAATTCACGAATAACCAGGCAAATACATTGATGACCTTTTTATTAGATCTCTTCAGTACTGTCACTTGGACTGGTGGCTTCCTTTTCTGCACCTTGGGAAAGTGACTTTTTTTTTTTTTTTTTTACTTCAAGTAGAAAGCTACTAAGAAATTGCAATTTAGATGCTGAGTAGTTGGCCAGGTTCACTCTCCTGCTGAGTACCTTGCTTCTGCATACCAGCCTCATAGTGCATGCAGTTCAAATGAATACATTGGCAAATCACAGACCCTATTGTGGACTTTGAGGATCAATCTTTGGATAGTCTGTACTATTGACATTTAATTCCAACTCAGGCCAACTACCAGCCCCCCCAGGGCAGAACTGCCAAGCCCCAAGGTGAGCTTTCCCACCCTTTTGCTTATTTTCCTGCCCTCCACATGTCATGTCCTCCTGCTATCCAAGCCTTCTACCTCTTCTAAGTAGTATTTCACCAAAGTTTCTGCTGCTTCATTCCTCCCTGGCCATTGTACTAATTTTTCTTTTCCTTTGAAGTACATGTCATCTTATATTCCATATTTTACTATTTCTTTATCACTGCAGTTACCTAATGACCTCTGGGTCACTCCCTGTTTAGCAAGGTCACAAGGCTTACAGTTGGACACTGCACCCCAACTCCTCTATGATACTTGGGTGATTATGGTGCCTGTGTAGAAGGCTTACTCAACAACTTAACTTCACAGTTCCGTTACTTCATCTTAGTTACTTTCTCTTCAGCACCTCCTTATGCATTGTCCACTATCTCATTTTGATCCACTCCCACTATATCTAGTCTTTGCTTTAAGAGCTCCAGGCTCCTGGTCCTTCCCCTCCTACCCACTTCTTTTCAGGCAAGAAGCTGCTCCTTATTCAGCTTAGATTTCTTTTTTACTACTTCCCTGCCTATGCTCTCACACCTCCTCTTTGTCTTTCAGCTACTCATTTCTTACAGATCCCCAGTCTTGGCTTCACACTCATCTGTCTTGCCTTCTGCTGTACAACAGCTGGTGGACTTTGCTGGAAAACCCTGTTCAGATTGAGATTACTAAAGATGTGTGTTCTCTGGTTCCCACTGGGTACCCAGTAGTATTTAGGAATTCTTTTTCTTATCCTGGTCATCCCTCCTTTTTCTATATCAGTTGTTTGAAACCTTCACTAATCTCTTTATGCACATTATCTCACCCTCAGTAAATAACATGGAGGAAAAATGCCATGATAGGAAACTCTTTCTTCCTCTTCCGTTTCCCAAACTTATAAACTCATTTACCTCCACACTTATTCTTAACCATTTTCTGTTGTCGCAGAAGAAAGCCATCTTATTGAAAGCCATCTTATTCTTATTGAAGGCTAATCACTCCCTTATACTATAGATCTCATCTTTAAATTTATATCTTCTCTTCTCTTCTTTCTTTTCTACTGGCCATTTGCTGTCTGTTGGCTTTAAAAAAAAAAATGCCTCTCTGAATCGTCCTTTACCCTATGTCTTTCTGACACAGCTAAGCTACTGCTGCTTTTTTAAAAAATTTATTTTGTTGTTGTTGAGAATATACCCAGCAAAACATGTATCAATTAACAGTCTCTCCATGTACAATTCAGTGACATTGATTACCTTCTTTGAGTTGTGCAGTCATTCTCACCCTTCTTTTCTGAGTTGTTCCTCCCCCATAACATAAACTCACTGCCCCTTAAAGTTCATATCTAATCTTTTGAGATGTGGTTGTCAGTTTGATACCATAGGTAGATCTTGAAAGAGCACAGTCCTGACGGCAAACATTCATTACTAATTAAGCTGTTGTTCACTTTTAAGAGGACTTCAGGGGATATTTTTAGTTGAGTATTTAAAGAGTATCTTAGGGCAGTAGTTTTAATGGTTCATCCAGCCTCCATGGCTCCGGAAAGTGTGGAGTCCATGAGAAGTTTAAATTCTGTCCTCTCTTTTCTCTCTTTTGATCATGATTCTTCTGTAGAATCTTTGAACAAAATGTTCAGTAACGGTAGCCGAGTACCATCTAGTTCTGGTCTCATGGAAAAGAAGGCAGTTACCCACATATTCCATATCCTCCTCCTGTTCCTAACTCTCCTTCTTCCATTGTTGCTCCTGGCAAGTAGAAACCAATTGATGTGCCTTGGATGGCTGCTTGCAAGCCTACACAGTGAACAAGGAGGTAGAACAAAATCACTAAACATGTTATTAGGCCAGTTAACTGGGTTGTCCCATGAAACCATGACCCCAAACCTCCAAAGCATTGAACCAAATCCTCAGCTACTCTTTTTTTTTTGGTCATTGTTGTAAGTGTATCTATCACAAAATTTTGCCAATTCAACTTTTACAAGTGTGTAACTTATTGACAGCAATTGCAATAATTGACAACCAAGCTTCTTTTAAGAGGTGTCAATATTTTTTGTCTGCAGTATCTCACTCCCTCCTTCTTTGACAGACTGTACTTAGGCTTTGGCTGTTACTTAAGTAAAGTTAATTTCACCAAGATTGCTGATGCCTTAATGCAGCAAACATTCTCCAGCCTTTATTATATTTAGCTTTTCTTTTCATATTCAGCTCCATATGAGAGCTGACTTGTAAAATCTTTACCTAGTTGCCTCACAGATATTTTAAAATTTAATCTCTCTGAATCTGTACTCATTATTTGGCTTCAAAATGTGTTTCTCCTCAAAACCTTCAGTATTCCTCTCAGTTCTTAGTATCACAAACCAACTGTTCCCCTAATCCAGAAACCAAGGAATCATTCCTACTGAAACTCTAATGGGCACCTCTTCTGTCAGGAGGTAAAACATATTAAATCAATACTGTAGGCAATGGCAGTAACATTCTGTTCTTTTCTGACCTTTGTTGTCGTTGTTGTTATGTGCCATCAAGTCGGACTTGACTCACAGCGACCCCTCCTTGGGTTTCCCCCTCCTTGGGTTTCCGAGGCGGTATCACTACGGAAGTAGATTGCCCCATCTTCCTTCCAAGGAGTGGCTGGTGGGTTTGAACCGCCAGCCTTCTGGATAGCAGTCAAGTGCCTTAGCCACTATGCTACCAGAGCTCTTTTAGAACTCTTAAAAAGCAAAAGTATTGCTTGGGGGTGAAACTAGGAAGGCAAAGGTCATGTCTTACTTACTGATCTTAACTCTCCTGAAGACTCAAAGTTGTCATTGAATATCAGTTGTTGAACAAGGTGTGCTGTCCTAGGTTATATGGTCACTTTTCTGATTCATTTCTTCATGCCAGTGGTTGCCTTTGCTGTCAGCAGTTGATTGTCATCCTGCCGTAGCTCACAGTCCCACTTTAATGTGTGCTTTGTAATTTGCCAGTAGTCAGAGAAATTACGATAACAGAGGTTGCTTGAAATGAATGTGAAAAGAAATCAGTAAATTGCAAATGAGGATTCCCCTGTAAAGTGCATTAGTGACCTTTAACTCTTTGGCTTTGCTTTCGCTGTTTCAGTGGCTTGGAGGCCATTTTTTTCCTCATCTGTATTTTGTTTTCTGAGTGGCTGATATTTTTGTTATCTCTTCTTTTACATTTCTCCTATGAAAAATTAAAACTACACCAGTAGAATATATTCACTTTGGGTTTTTTCTTTTGTAATATGATCTTTCCTACATCTTCAATCTTAATTCATTCCTGAGGAAACCTTCATTAAGTGAATGTCATGTCATACATTAAATGAGAAAAAAATTTATGTGATTTTGAGCCTCCAAATTAGTGCCCAGTTATAATAAAACAACACCAGGTGAAATAGACATAATTCCTTAACTGGTTCACATTTATCTCAATACAACCTAATTGGGCAAGTTTCCTTCATTAATTCTTTACATATGACTACAGTCATGTGTCATTTAACGTCCACGATACATTCTGTGAAATAGAAGTTTGTGATTTGGCTGTTGTGCAAACACCATTTTGTAGTCTGGTTCTGCTTTTTCTTTAAGCATCTCAAACAAGCTTCATGCATTAGCCTTGATCATCAGTGTACTGAAAGGGATTCTCAATCTACATCATTAATAATTTCTCCATATCTGATACAGATCCCTTTCATCTTCTCATTAGCCTTGTAGCTTTCAATGGAGCCAGTCCTTTAACATGTTGGAGAGTTTTTCTTTGTTTCTGAGGATCATCATGATTGTCTAATGTGACATTCCTAAATAGAGAGCAACAGTATTCACTGATTTTCCACTGTTACATTGTTTTATAACCTTTTCTTTTACTTCTGAAGTGATACTTCTTGCTATTGCTATCACTCAAACTTGTTTTGCTGCATTTGGGAGCCATGATACACTTCATGGTATTATTTTCAAGAGAAAGTTAAATAGAGATAACACAGCACACTCGAGGCACTGTGCATGAGATTGGATGCCTGTGTGTCGAAGCATACACTGTTGTATTTGATAAACTTTGTAGATAGAAATTATAATGCAGTACATAATACACCACTGTCCGATATATTACTGGAAAACTTTATGAACAACCCTGAAACATTGTCCTATATAGTGCCGGAATATGAGCCAATCAGGTCAGAAGGCACTCAAAATTTGGGGAAGAGCTGATTCCTCACAGTAGAGATGACCTTAACAATATAGATAGAGTAAAGCTTTTGTGACCTCCATTGACTGAGGTGTCATGACTCAAAATGAGTAGAAACAGATACAAACATCCATTAATATGCAAACAGATACAAACATAGAATGTACGAAGTATGAATCTAGGAAAATTGGAAGGTGTCAAAAATGAAATGGAACACATGAAGATCGATATCTTAGGCATTGGTGAGCTGAAATGGACTGGTTTTGGCTATTTTGAATCAGACAACCATATGATCTACTATGCCAGAATTGACAAATTGAAGAGGAATGGTGTGGCATTTATCATCGAAAAGAATGCTTCAAGATCTGTCCTGAGGTACAATGCTGTCAGTGATAGGATAATATCCATACCTACAAGGAAAATCAGTTAATATTACTATTATTCAAATCTGTGCTCCAACCACAGAAGTCAGAGATGAGGAAGTTGAAGATTTTTACCAACTTCTGCAATCTGAAGTTGACCAAACATGCAGTCAAGATGTGTTGATTATCACTGGTGACTGGAATGCAAAAGTTGGAAACAAAGAAGAGTTACCAGTAGTTGGAAAAATACGGTGTTGGTGATAGAAATAACACTGGAGATCACATGATAAAATTTTGCAAAACCAAAGATTCATTGCAAATACTTTTTTTCAACAACATACATGACAACTATAGACATGGACTTCACCAGATAGAATACACAGGAATCACATTGACTACATCTGTGGCAAGAGGCAATGGAGAAGTTCATTATCTTTACAAGAACAAGGCCAGGAGCTGACTGTGGAACAGACCATCAACTGCTTATATGCACGTTCAAGTTGAAGTTGGAACAATTCATAAACAAAACGAGCTCAGCACAGAAAATAATATGGAACAAAGAAACCAGGGACACCATGAAAAAATACATAACAAAATGACAGCAACAAA
>NW_006921637.1:15301281-15312365 GCF_000298275.1 Orycteropus afer afer | reverse complement strand
GAATTTAGAGACCATTTAAAGAATAGATTTGATGCATTGAACACCAGTGACCGAAAACCAGAGGAATTGTGGAATAACATCCATGAAGAAAGCAAGAGGTCATTAAAAAGATGAGAAAGGAAGAAAAGACCAAAATGGATGTCAGAAGAGACTCTGAAACTTGCCCTTGAGCAGAGGGTAGCTAAAGCAAATGGATGAAATAACAAGATAAAAGAACTGAACAGAAGATTTCAAAGAACAGCTTGAGCAGCCAAACCAATTACTGTAATGAAATGCGCAAAGACCTGGAGTTGGAAAACCAAAAGCGAAGAATACACTTGACATTTCTCAAGCTAGAAGAACTGAGGAAAAAAATTAAGCCTCAAGTTGCAATATTGAAAGATTCTGCGGGCAGGAAGCATCAAAAGAAGATGGAAGGAATACACAGAGTATTGTACCAAAAAGAATCCGTCGATGTTCATCCATCTCAGGAGGTGGCATATGATCAAGAACCAATGGTATTGAAGGAAGAAGTCATAGCTGCACTGAAGGAATTGGTGGAAAACAAAGCTAGAGGAATTGACAGAATACCCTTTGAGATATTTCAACAAATGGATGCCCCGCTAAAGGCACTCACTTGGCCATGCCAAGAGTTTTGGAAGGCAGCTACCTGGCCAATTGACTGGGAGAGATCCGTATTTGTACACATTGCAGAGGAAGGTGATCCCACAGAATGTGGAAATTACCAAACAATATCATTAATATCACATGCAAGTAAAATCTTACTGGAGATAATTCAAAAATGCTTGCAGCAGTATATTGACAGCTTCCAGAAATGCACGCTGGATTCAAAAGAGGACATGGAACAAGGGATGTCATTGCTGATGTGTGATGGATCTTAGCTGAAAGCAATGAATACCAGAAAGATGTTTGTTTATGTTTTATTGACTATGCAAAAGCACTTGATTGTGTGGATCATAACAAATTGTGGGTAACATTGAGAAGAATGGTAATTCCAGAACACTTGATTGTACCCACAAGGAACCTGTACATAGATCAGGAGGCTGTCATTCAAACAGAACAAGGGGATTCTGCATAGTTCAGAATCAAGAAGGGAGTATGTCAAGGTTGTATCCTTTCACCATACTTATTCAGTCTGTATGCTGAGCAAATAATCCGAGAAGCTGGACTGTATGAGGAAGAATGTGGCATCAGGATTGGAGGAAGACTCATTAACAACCTGTGGTACACAGATGACACAATGTTGCTTGCTGAAAGTGAGGATGACTTGAAGCACTTACTGATGAAGATTGAAGACTACAATCTGCAGTATGGATTACACTTCAATATAAAGAAAACAAAAATCCTCACAACTGGTCCAATAAACAGCTTCCTGGTAGATGGAGAAAACATTGAAGCTGTCAAGGATTTCATAGTTCTACAATCAACACCAATGGAAGCATCAGTCAAGACATCAGATGACACATTGCATTGGGCTCATTTGCTGAAAAAGACCTCTTTCAAGTGGTGAAGAGCAAAGATGTCTCCCTGAAGACTAAGGTGCGCCTAACCCAAGCCATGGTATTTTCAGTCGCCTCTTATGTATGTGAGAGCTGGACAGTGAATAAGGAAGACTGAAGAAGAGTTGATGCTTTTGAGTTGTGATGTTAGATGAATGCTAAAAGTACCATGGTCTGCTAAAAGGACTAACAAATCTGTCCTGGAAGAAGTGCAGCCAAATGCTCCTTGGATGCGAGAATGATCAGACTTCGTTTCATCTACTTTAGTCATGTTTTCAGAAGGAACCGTTCCCTGGAGAAGGATATCATGCTTGGTAAAGTGGAGGGTCAATGAAAAAGGGGAAGGCCCTCAACAAGATGGATAGACACAGTGGATGCAACAATGGGCTCAGGTACTGCAAGGATTCTGAGGCTAGCACAGGACTGGGCAGTGTTTTGTTCTGCTGTGCGTAGGGTCACTATGAGTCAGAGACAACTCAACGACACCTAACAACAACAACAACATATGTAAGTCGATAACAAATGTGTTTATTATGACTATCAAGACATGTATTATAGGTTACCAAACCAAAACCAAACGCACTGCCATCGTGTCAGATCTGACTCAGTGACCCCTCCTTGGGTTTCCAAGGCAGTATCAATACAGAAGTAGATTGCCCAACCTTCCTTTTGAGGAGTGGCTAGTGGGTTTGAACCACCAGCCTTCTAGTTAGCAGTCAAATGCCTTACGTACTATGCTGCCAGTGCTCTCATCCTCAGAAAGTTGGGCAATCCTACTTCCGTAGTGATACTGCCTCAGAAACCCAAGAAGGGGTCGCTATGAGTCAGGGCTGACTCGACGGCACATAACAACAGCAACAACATGTGTACTATACCATTCTACACCTGGCAGCACAATTGCTTTTTATTCAAGAAACATGTTGCATGTGGGAAATTTTTGTGTTTGTTATGTCCCATTCCTGAATCGAGACTTCTAAATTCTGTTATAAATTTGTGGGATCACAGACATATATGGGGTTGGGCATTGCCCAAATGGATGTTGTGGAGTGCATGGTTGTATTTACCTGCTCTTAAAGCTTTTTTGATAGCTGGTAAGCACTGTACATTTATTGCACAACATACACACGATACTCATTGAATGTATAATTCTACTTAAAGCAAAGAAAAGAGAAAAAAAAAAAAACTACACAGATAATAAAACTAAACTCACTGCTGTCAAGTCAGTTCGACTCATAGCAACCCCTCCTTGAGTTTCTGAGGTGGTATCTCTACAGAAGTAGATTGCCCAGTCTTCCTTCCAAGGAGTAGCTGGTGGGTTTGAACCTCCAGCCTCCTGGTTAGCAGTCAAATGCCTTAGGCACTACACCACCAGACCTCCTTTCAGATACCACAAACAAAATAAATTAGTGAGTCCAGTGCAGATTCTGTCATACTAAGCGATAAGGGGGCATGGTATGTGAAGCCATCACTGCTGAGAACTCTCAGACCAGGAGCACTGTGAGAGAGATGGGTGATGCTTCCCACCAGTGTGGAGATGGCAGTATGTGTACTTGGCTCCTGCTCCGAAACCACATGTGAAACCTTCATCAGCCTCATAAACAGGAGGAGTATGAACTGAAATTCCTTATGAAGCTGAAATTCTTGTCACCTAAAATGATATCTCTTGGAGTATGATTATATTTGTATTATATCACTATTTGTCTAATAATTCATTACCTATTATGATGATTAGTTTGTGTGTGTTTGTGTATCTTCATACAGAAAATAATACAGAAAATAACATAATGGATGGCTTTGCTTTGTATCTTTCCATCTTGAAGCACATCTTTTGACAATTCTTCTAGTTTGTGACTGCATAATTCACACAGTTGTGTCTGATAAAGTCACCTTTTTGTCTTTTAATTAAATTTTTATTTTGAGATAGTTGTAAATTCACGTACAATTTTAAGAGGAACAGAGACCCCATGTACCCTTAACCCAGTTTCCCCCAATAGTAGCTAACATCTTATAAAGCTATAGTACTAACATCACAACCAAGATCATGACAGTGACATAGTCAAGATATAGAACATTCCATCACCACAAGGATCCCTCACTTTGCTCTTTTATAGCCATACCTACTTACTTCCCACTGTTCCTGCCTTTAACCCATGGCAAAAACTAATCTGATTTCCATTTCTATGATTTTTTTTTAATTTAAGAATGCTATATAAATGGAATCATACAGTGGGTATTCTTTTGGGATTGACTTTTGTTCACTCAGTATAATTCTCTGGAAATTCATCCCTATTGTTGCATGTATCAACAGTTTGTTCCTTTTTATTGCCAAGTATTTCATGGTATGTATATACCATGTTTTGCTTGCCCAGTCACTTGTTGAAGGATATCTGTGTTGTTTTCAGTTTGGCATTCCTATGAGTAAAGCTGCTATAAACATTTGTGGACACGTTTTTATAGGAACCTATCAGTTGCCATCCAGTCAGTTCCAATTCATGGTAACCGTATGTGTGTCAGTGTAAAATTGTGCTCCGTAGTGTTTTCAGTGGCCAACTTTTCAGAAGTGGATGGCCAGATCTTTCTTCCAAGGTGCCTCTGGGTGGATTCAACTGCCAACTTTTTTTTTTTTTTTTTTAATATTGTGATTTGGGTGAAAGTTTACAGAGCAAATTCACTTTCCATACAGCAGCTCACATATACTTTGTCTCGTGACATTGATAACAATTTCCCACAATGCAACAGTTCCCCTCCCACTTCCTCCCTATAGTTACCTCTGGCCTATGTCCTTCCCTCCGTGTACTCCTGCCCCCTGAGCTGCCTCCCTGTGCATACACAGCCCTTCTATTCTCCCATGATTGTTCTCTCCAAGGAGTATATCTACCTAATGTAATTGTTCACCTTGTATGCCTGTCTTTTGTCAAACTGCCAACCTTTTGATTGAATCTGAGAACATTAACTATTTGCACTACCCAGGGACTTCTTATATGAACATAAGTTTCCATTTCTCTGGAATAATTGCCCAGGAATACAAATGCTGGTCATATGGTAATTGCATGTTCAGTTTTTCAGGGAACTACCAAACTATTTTCCATAGTGACTGTACCATTTTGCATTCCCACCAGCAATTTATGGAAGTCCCAGTTGCTCTGCATCCTCAACAGCACTTACTATTGTCAGTATATTTTATTTTAGTCCTCCTAATAGAATTGTAATGGGATCTCAACGTGATTGTCATTCATTCTGTAACGGTTAATGTTAAACATCTTTTCATGTGCTTACTTGCCATCCTTATATCCTCTTGGTGAAGTGTCCATTCAAGTATTTTGCCCAATTTTTAACTGGGTGTTTTCTAACTATTCAATTTTAAGGGCTATTTATTTGGGTAAAGGTCCCTTTGTTGGATATGTGATTAGCAAATATTTTCCCTCAGTCTGTAGCATGTCTTTTCATCCTCTTGTAACAGAGTCTTGTGCGGAACGAATTTTTAACTTTGATGAAGCCAGGTTTTTTTTTTTTTCTTTTATGAATCATGCTTTTGGTGTCAAGTTTAACAATTCTTTGCTTAGCTCTAAAACAAACAAACAAAATCTCATTGCCATCGAGTCAATTCCGACTCATATGACCCTATAGCAACCCTAGATCCTAAAAATTTTCTCATTTTTTTAACAATTATATATATATATAAACTCACAGACAAGTGTGGACAGCATTATCAGTTACAGCATTACTAGTAATGCTATTATTATTTATTATTAGATTGACTTATTTCACAAGCCATTTTGAGTTAATTTCTGCATAAATGTGTGAGATTTAGATCAAAGTTCCATGTTTTGGCTTATGGATGCCCAATGCTTTTTATTTTTTTTTTTTTTTAAAAAAAAAGCTGGCTTCCCTCCATTGAATTGCTTTTACACCTTTGTTAGAATTCATCTGGGCATATTTTTGTTGGTCTATATCTGAGTTCTCTGTTCTGTTCCATTGATACATATATTTCCCTTCACTGATACCACACAGTTGTGTTTACTGTAGCTATATAGTAAACCTTGAAATGAAGTAGACTGATACCTCCTACTTTATCTTCTTTTTCAAAATTGCTTTTGTTACTCTGTTCCATTGCCTTTTATTAATTATCTTGTCTAGATCTACAAAAATTTGCTGGAAATTTGATAGGAATTTGTTAAACCTGTATATCAATTTGTGGAACATTGACATATTTTCTATGTTATGTCTTTCAATTCATGACCATAGTTTGTCTCTCTGTTTGTTTACATTTTTATTTCTTTATGTTGTGTCGTTTTTAGCATACAAGTCTTATACAGGGTTTGTTAGATTTTTGCCTAAATATTCTTTTTTGAATGATTACACATGGTATTGTATTTTTTAAAATTTTAGGGTGATGCTTTAATAAATTTCAGAAGCATTCTATCATTAAAAAATTAATAAATCAATCAAATAATATAGAATTATAGAAGACCCCATTCATACTCTCTCTTTCTCCTCCTCAGTTCCTCACCTTCTTATATGTACCATTGTTACTAGTTTGATGTATATCTTTCTAACCTTTATTATTTTATGCATTTATAGTTTTTTCTTCATGGTTAAAATGTGTGTTCTCATGCCCTTAGATTTAAAAGCAAAATCTATTACCAAAATGTCAGAGATGAATTAAACAATTAGAATTAATTACAAATTAGTTCTAAATTAAATTAGAATCTTATTACTAACCACTTGTTTTAAGAATAATTGTTTTATACCTGAATTAAACCTTTCATTTTCTCCTCAGTATGATTTGTATGCAGAGTAAAGAGACTGTCCTTGAAGAACTGGTTGAGAGTAGTGGGAAGCAGTCTCTTGCTCAAAAGCTATCTTCCGTTATTCTGCCATATGCCTGACTTTTTTCTCATTAAAGCTGAATTTTTTAAAATTAAGATATTATTGCCAAAAAGACCCTGTAAAGTTATAAGCAAATATAGTTGTCAGACAAGGCAGCTTAAGGGGAGGGAAGACCTGAGGATGAACCTAAAATCTTGTCTATGTCAACCTTTGGCCTTTGGCTTAAACTACTCAAGAAATCAGAAACCATCATACTAGAGAGCTTTAACTTTTTTGGCTCCTACCAATTGCTGCCCAGTCAATACTGACTCATGGATGACCAGGAGTAAAACTGATCTGTAGTGTTTTCAAAAATCCGAAAACTAAATTCACTGCCATTGAGTTGATTCTGACTCATAGCAACCCTGTAGGACAGAGTAGAGCTGCCCCCATAGAATTTCCAACACTGTAAATCTTTATGGAAGGAGACTGCCTCATCTTTTTCCCATGGAGCAGTTGGTGGGTTCCAACCATGGACCTTTTGGTTAGCAGACAAATAGCTTAACCACTACACCACCGGAGCTCCTTTAGGGTTTTTAGTAGCTGATTTTTTGGAAGTAAATCTCCAGGCATTTTTTCTGAGGAGCCTCAGGATTGACTCAAATTAACAACATTTCAGTTAGTAGCTGAGTGCGTTAACCATTGGTACGACCTAATGACTCCCTTTTGCCTCCTTAAAAAAAAAAAAAAAAAAACACTCCCATCAAGTCAATTCCAACTTCAATTCCAACTCAGAGTGACCCCCTTTGGGTTTCCAGGTGGGAACCCAACGTACACTGGAACAAAACACTGCCCAGTCCTGCACCATCCTCACAATCCTTGGCTATACTTGAGCACATCGTTGCAGCCACTGTGCCAGTCCATCTTGTTGAGGGTCTTCTCCTTTTTTTGCTGACCCTCTACTTTACCAAGCGTGCCATCCTTCTCCGGGAAGTGGTCCCCTCTGACAACATGACCGAAGTAGGTGAGATAAAGTCTGGCCATTATCATTTCAAAGGAGCATTCTGGCTGCACTTCTTCCAGAACAAAAATGTTCATTCCTTTGGGCTGTTGTTGTTAGCAGCCATCGAGTCAACTCTGACTCATAGTGACCCTTTGTACAAGAGAATGAAATGCTGCCCGGTTCTGTGCCAGCCTCACAGTCCTTGCTACACCTGAGCTCATTATTGCAGCCACTGTATCAATCCATCTCATTGAGGGCCTTCCCCTCTTTTGTTGACCCTCCACTTTACCAAGCCTATTATTTTTCTCCAGGGAATGGTTCCTCCTGACAACATGACCAAAGTAGGTGAGATGAAGTCTGGCCATTCTCACTTCCAAGAAGCATTCTGGCTGCACTTCTTCCAGAACAGATTTGACCATTCTTCTGGCAGTCCGTGGTACTTTCAGTATTCTTTGCCAACACCACAACTCAAAAGCATCAACTCTTCTTCAGTCTTCCTTTTTCATTGTCCAGCTTTCACATGCATATGAGGCGATTGAAAACACCATGGCTTAGGTTAGGCACACTTTAATTAGTCTTCAAAGAGTTATCTTTGCTCTTCAGCACTTTAAACAGGTCTTTTGCAGCAGATTTGCCCAGTGCAACACATCGTCTGATGTCTTGACTACTGCTTCCTTTGGTGTTGATTATGGATCCAAGTAAAAGGAAATCTTTGACAACTTCAGTCTCTTCTTCATTTGTCATGATGCTGCTTATTGGTACAGTTGTGAGGATTTTTGTTTTCTTTATGTTGAAATGTAACCCATACTGCAGACTATAGTCTTTAATCTTCAACAGTAAGTGCTTCAAGTCACCCTCACTTTCAACAAGCAAACTTGTGTCGTCTGCATATTGAAGATTGTTAATGAGTCTCTCTCTAATCCTGATGCCACACTCTTCATATAGTCCAGTGTCTTAGATTATTTTTTCAGCATATAGATTGAGTAAGTATGGTAAAAGGATACAACCTTGACACACTCCCTTCCTGATTTTAAACCATGTAGGAGCTCTGGTAGCATAGTGGCTCAGGCACTTGACTGCTAACCAGAAGGCTGGCAGTTCAAACCCACCAGCCACTCCTCGGAAGGAAGATGGGGCAATCTACTTCCGTAGTGATACTGCCTAGGAAACCCAAGGAGGGGTCGCTATGAGTCGGGGCCGACTCGACGGCACATAACAACAACAACAACAACAGTATCCCCTTGTTCTGTTCGAATGACAACCTCCTGGTCTATGTACAGGTTCCTCATGAGCTCAATTAAGTGATCTGGAATTCCCTTTCTTCTCAATGTTATCCATAATTTGTTATGATCCACACAATTGAATGTTTTTGCATAGCCATTAAGACACAAGTATTTTATTGATATTCTTTGCTTTCCGCTAAGATCCATCTGACATCAGCAATGATATGCCTCATTCCACATCATCTTCTGAATCCAGCTTGAGTTTCTGGAAGTTCTTAGTCAATATCCTGCTGCAATCGTTTTTGAATTATCTTCAGTAAGATTTTAGTTGCATGTGACATTAATGATACTGTTCGATAATTTCCACATTTTGTGGAATTACCTTTCTTTGCAGTGGGCACAAATATGGATCTCGCCAGTCAGTTGGCCAGGTAGCTGTCTTCCAAATTAAGTGGCATATTTGCTTCTTCACACCTCAAAGATGTCTTTTTGCAGCGGATTTGCCCAGTGCAATATGACGTCTGATGTCTTGACATCTACATCGATGGATGTTGATTGTGGATCCAAGTAAAATGAAATCCTTGACAACTTCAATCTTTTCTCCATTTATTGTGATGTTGCTTATTAGTCCAGCTATGAGGATTTTTCTTTTCTTTATGTTGAGGCATAATCTATACTGAAGACTGTAGTCCTTGATCTTCATCAGTAAGTGCTTCAAGTCATCTTCACTTGCAGCAAGCAAGGTTGTGTCATCTGCATATCACAGGTTACTAATGGTTCTTCCTCTAATCCTGATGCCATCTTCTTCATATAGTCCAGCTTCTTGGATTATTTGCTCAGCATACAGATTGAATAAGTATGGTGAAAGGATACAACCCTGATTCACACCCTTCCTGATTTTAAACCATGAAGTATTCCCTTGTTCTCTTGAAACAACAGCCTCTTGGTCTATGTACAAGGTTCCTCATGAGTATAGTTAAGTGTTCTGGAATTCTCTGTCTTCTCAACGTTATACATAATTTGTTATGATCCGCACAGTCGAATGCCTTTGCATAGTCATTAAAACGTAGGTAATATCTTTCAGGTATTCTTTGCTTTCACCGAGGTCTGTGTGACATCAGCAATGATTATCCCTCATTCCACATCCTCTTGTGAATCCAGCTTAAATTTCTGGAAGTTCCTTGTGCTGAACTATTTTTGAATTATCTTCAAAATTTTACTTGCATGTGATATTGATGATATAGTTTGATAATTTCTGCAATCTTTTGGATCACCTTTCTTTGGAATGGGCACAGATACTGATCTCTTCCAGTCAGTTAGCTGTCTTCCAAATTCTTGGCATGAATGAGTAAGTGCTTCCAGGGCAGCATCCTTTTGTTGGAACATCTCAATGGGTATTCCATCCATTCCTGGAGCCTTGTTTTTCACCATTTCTGTCAGTGCAGTTTGGATTTCTTCCTTCAGTACCATTACTTCTTGATTATATGTTGTCTCCTTTAAGTGGTTGGACATCTATCAATTCTTTTTGTACAGTGACTCTACATATTCCTTCTACTTTCTTTTGATGCTTCCTGCATCATTCAGTATTCTGCCCACGGAATCCTTCAGTATTGCAAGTTGATGCCTGAACTTTTTCTTCATTTCTTGCAGCTTGAGAAATGCCAAGCATGTTCTTCCCTTTTGGTTTTGTAACTAGAGGTCTTTGCGTATTTCATTTTAATATTTTACTTTATCTTCTAAAGCTGCCTTTTGAAATATTCTGTTCAGCTATTTTATTTCCTCATTTCTTCCATTTGCTTTAGCTATTCTCTGTTAGATACATTTTATTGTGGTGGTGTTGTCGTTGTTGTTGTTTTTTGCCATCGAGTCAGCCCCGACTCATAGCGACCCCTCCTTGGGTTTCCGAGGCAGTATCACTACGGAAGTAGGAATGCCCAACCTTCCTTCCAAGAAGTGGCTGGTGGGTTTGAACCACCAGCCTTCTGGTTAGCAGTCAAGTGCCTTAGCTACTATGCTACCAGAGCTCCTTTTATTGTGGTAGGTTTATTTATTTATTTATTGAATAATATTTTATTGAGTGGTGAAAGTTTGCATAGCAAGTTAGGTTCCTTTTTTTGACAATTTCCGCACAGATTGTTAGGTGATATTAGTTACATTTATCACAGTGTGTCAACATTGTCTTTAAGTGTGTCCTGTCTTCCACTTTTAGTACTCTAGTTTCCCTGCCTCCTTATTGTCTCATCTTTACTTTTGAGTAAGTTGAGTTTTCAGTCTCATACAGATGGCTTTTAATTAGAGCACTGTTCTTACAGGTAATATCGTCTATTTTATGTGCCACTCTACTATTTTGCTAAAAGGTAGTCAGGGGATAGGCTCAGTTCTAGGTTTAAAGAGTATCTCAGGGTAATATGGTGGAACCCACTGGGACTTTGGACCCTAGCTGCCTTTCAGGTCCGAAATTGAACCCACTCCTCTGGCTTCCAGCCAAACAAAAGACAGGCATATGAGCTGAACATTTCCATTAGGTAGATAAACTCCTGGAGAGATCAG
>NW_006921637.1:15299930-15301181 GCF_000298275.1 Orycteropus afer afer | reverse complement strand
AATAAAAATTCAAAAAAAAAAAAAGGTCTGGGCAATAGTCTCAGGGATTGTTTTTTAGAATTTGATTTCTGCTCCACATTTATCTCCCATTCTATCTGGGACCATCTGTTGTGACTTTAGTCAGAACAGTCAGTGGTGGTAACTAGGTATCATCTAGTTGTGACATCAGAGTAAATGAGATTGTGGGTCGTGTAGACTTGTTTCTTCTTTGAGCTTTTGCTTACTTTCTTACTCCTTTGTTTTTGTATTTATATCTTAGATGGCCAGCTTTAAACTTAAGAGACCCAAGATGCTACTTACTTCCCTAGGATGCAGAACACAGTTGTGAACTATGTTATGTGAGTTGACTGAGTTGTGCCATGACACTATGGTCCTAAGCTTTTAAACCCAGAAAACTAATCTGGAAAGTGTTTGGTTATCTGAGGAGTATCTGAGGAGAATCCATATTTGTGTCTTTAATTAATATATGTGCCTGTACTCACATATTTGTATTTACATGTACCTGTAGATAATTCTCTCTTCAAGCTATATATACACCTATATCTATATGCCTGTACCCATCCATATGTGCTTAAACAGTTGTTTTTACTTTAGTTGTGCTATGCTTACTACATTCACATTTGGTGCCACTTTTCCATCACCAAAAATAACAAATCCCTATAATCTAAAGCATATGTCTCCTCCCCATTTCCTGGTAACCACCAATGAACATTCGTCTACTACATATATTATTCTTGTCTTCTTACAAAAGAGGGATCATACATGCTTGACTTCAGGAGCTCTGGTGGTGTGGTGCCTAAGGCATTTGACTGCTAACCAGAGGGTTCAAACCCACCAGCCACTCCTCAGAAGGAAGGTTGGGCAATATACTTGCGTAGTGATGCTGCCTTGGAAACACAAGGAGGGTGCAAAAAGGGCAATGAGGCCACATGTTCTGACCTCCTCTAATCCCACAAGAGAAAAGCAGAATCATCATCAATAGCACAAGGCCTATTACTGCAAGGCCAGACATGCTGCCTCCCTCCAGCTCTTTCTTCAACCGTTCCTCCCAGAGCACCCACCACCTCTCTCCTGGGTTCGATGATTCACTGCAGTGGCCACACAGAGCTCACAGATTGTGGGGTTTATTAGGGAAGCACCACAGGCTACAATTCAAGTTCAGGAAAAATGCTCAGTCTCTCTCCCAGCCCACCATCTCTCAGCCAAGTCTCTCACAGTCTCTCCCCCAGCAGTGCATGTCCCTCGGTGTCT
>NW_006921637.1:15292611-15299800 GCF_000298275.1 Orycteropus afer afer | reverse complement strand
TCTGCCTCTAGGAGGCCTCCTTTTGAGCTTGGCAGAGTGGCCAAACTAGCCAATCATAGCATCAGAACTCTAAGCACCTGAGAGAGAACCTCCCATAACATTGCGTTGTGCCACGCCCAACAGAAATAACCCAGGTGGATAACATTTACAATCAGGAGCTCCTCAGTTGCTCATTCCACCACTGAACTTACAATGACTTATGGGTAGAAAAGCCATACTAAGTAATTTACTACACTACAGAGGGGTTGCTATGAGTTGGATCCGACTTGACGACAGTGAGTTTGGGGTTTTTTTGATGATTGACTTATTTCATTTAGCGTTATGCCTTCCAAGTTAAATGGTGTTATATTTTTATTTCAGCTTCTATGTGTTTGTTAGGAGCTCTGGGAGCACAGTGCCTAAAACATCTGACAGCAAACTAGCAGGTTGGTGGTTCAATCTAACCAGCCACTCCACAGAAGCAAGACTGGGCAATCTACTTCTGTAAAGATTTACCACTTTGGAAACCCAATGGGGGTCACAATGAGTTGGAATCGACTCAGTGGTGGTGGGTTTGGTTTTTTGGTTTGTGTTTATTACTATATATAAAAGTACAACTGATTTTTTTATGTCAATCTTGTATCCTGTGACCTTGCTGAACTCTTTCATTAATTTTAAGAATTTGTTTATAGATTGCTTGAGATTGTCTATATAGACAATTATGTTGTCTGCAAACAAGGACAGTTTTATGTTTTCCTTTCTGGTCTGTGTGTCTTTCATTTCCTTTTCTTGCCTCATTGTAGTGTCTAAAATTTTTACAGCTATGTTGAATAAGAGAGGTAAGAGTAGACATCTTTATCTTGTTCCTAATCTTGGAAATCATCCAGTCTTTCACCATTAAGTATAATGTTAGCTGTGGGTTTTTTGTAAATGCCATTTGTTAAGTTGAGGAAATTCCCACCTATTTCTGCTTTTTTCTGAGAGTTTTTATCATGAATGAATATTGACTTTTGTCAAGTACTTTTTAAACATTCAGATTTGGTCTCATGAGATTTTTTATCTTTAGTCTGTTAATAGGGTAGTTTGACTGTTTTTCAAATATCAAAATCAACCTCTGGAATAAATCTCACTTGGTCATGGTGTGTAATACATTTTATACATTGCTGAATTCTGTTTGCTAATATTTTGTTAAGAATGTTTGTGTCTACTTCACCAAAGAGGATATTCAGGCGGCCACCAAACACATTAGGAAATGTTTATGATCATTAGCCATTAGAAAGATGCAAATCAAAACAACAGTGAGATACCATCTTGCCCCAGCACTAATAGCAAACTTCAACAAGACAGAAAATAAAAAATGTTGGCAAGAATGTGGAGAGATTGGGACTCTCATACACTGCTGTTGGGTGTATAATACAACCACTGTAGAAAGCGGTATGGCGATTCCTTTAAAAGTTGGAATTAGAAATACCATTTGATCCAGCAATCCCATTACTAGGTATATATTCCTAAAGAAGTGAGAGCCAGGACAAGAACAAACATATGCACACCCATGTTCATCGCAGCACTATTTACAATAGCAAAAAGAGGAAAACCACCTAGATGTCCATCAACTGGGGAATGGATAACCAAACTATGGTACATACACATAATGGAATACTGTGCAACACTAAAGAATAGTATAGAATCTACAAAACATTGCATAACATGGATAAACTTGGAAGACATTATGCTGAGTGAAATAAATCAATCACAGAAGGACAAATATTAGTTCATTATTGTAAAAAGTCAAGGAAAGGTTTATAAATGGAAGGAAACTTTCTTTGTTGGTTACCAGCAGCAGGATTGGAGGGGAGGGAACACTGCAAAAATAAAAAACAAACAGAAAATGTATAGTTCTTTAAATAAATAAATAAGTAAAAGAATATTTGTGTCTATATTCATCACGGATACTGACCTTTAGTTTGTTTGTTTTTTTTCCTTTCATTAGTTTGTTGGGGGTGTGTGTGTGTGTGTGTGATTTTGTTTTTCCCAAGACTGCCTTTGGTTCTGATATTAAGGTAATACTAGCTTTATAAAGATGGAGTCCCTGGGTGAGGTGTATGCTGCCTGACTACTAGCCAAAAGGTTGGCAGTTCAAACCCACCCAGAGGTACCTCAGAAGATAGTCCTGGTGATTTGCTGCTCTCAAAGGTCCCAGCCTTGAAAACCTTGTGATGCATAATTCTACTCTGACATACATGGGGTCCTCCATTAGTTTGAATCCACTCAACAACAACTAACAATAGTAACACCTTCATAAAATCAATTGGGAAGTGTTCCTACCTCTTCTGTTTTCTGAGATTGTGTAGAATTGGTATTAATTCCTTAAACATTTGACAGCATTCTGCATTGAAACTATCTTGGCCTAGGGATTTTTTTTTTTTTTTTTTCTGGGGGGAGTGCAGTTTTAAAATTACAAATTCAATTTCCTTAATAATTATACCAAAAAACAAACCAACCCAAAGCCACTCCCACTGAATTAATTCTAACTCATAGTGACCCTGTTAGAGTAGAATTGCTCCATAGCATTTCCAAGACTGTAAATCTTTACAGAAGCAGACTGCCTTTTATCTTTCTCCCGCAGAGAGGCTGGTAGGTTTGAATCACTGACCTTTTGGTTAGCAGTGAATGCTTTAACCATCGTGACACCGGAGCTCCTCCTTAGTATTATAGGGCTCTTCAAATTATGCATTTTATATTAGGTGAGTTGTGGTATTTTGTATTTTAAAAGGAATTAGACCATTTCATCTAAATTGTCAAATATATGTGTGTAGAGTTGTTCATTGTGTGTAGAGTTGTTCACTGTATTCCTTACAACTGGTGGTTTATGTCTTCTTTTTCCCTTTGTCAGTTTTGCTAGGAAACTCACTGCCATCGAGTCGATTCGCCTCAAAGCAACCCCTCCTTGGTTTTCTGAAGCAGTATCTCTACTAGATCACTCAGTCTTCCTTCTGAGCAGTGGCTGGTGGGTTTGAACCAGCAGCCTTCTGGTTAGCAGTCAAATGCCTTAGAGGTTTGTCAGCTTTATTGGTTTTTTAATGGAACCAGCTCTTTCTTTCATTGATCTTCTCTTCTTTTTCTGCTTTCAGTTTCATTGATTTCTCTTCTTACTTTTATTATTTCCTTCCTTCTTCTTGCTTTAGGTTTCTTTTCTCTTCTTTACCTAGGTTCTTCAGGGTAGGAGCTTAGATAAGTGATTTTGATACTTTTTCTTCTTCTATAGTGTATGCATTTAAGTGATATAAATTTTCCTCTCAGTTCTGTTTTAGCTCTGTGCCATAAATTTTGCTATGTTGTATTTTCATTTTCATTCAATTCAATGTTGTTATTGTTGTTTTTTCCCCTGAGAGTTCAACAAGTTGGATTGACACAGTGGCTACAACAATGGTCTTAGGTATAGATTGTGGAGCTGGCACAGGACACGGCAGTATTTCACTCTGCTGTGCTTTGGGTCACTGTGAATCGGAAAGAACTCAACAGCACGTAACAACAACAACTTGAAAGTTTCTCTTTGAACTATGGCTTATTTAGATATGTTTTTGATCAGTTTCCAAGTGATTCACAATTTGCTGTTGCCCTGTTATTTATTTCCATTTTGATTCATTTGTAGTTGGAGAAAACATTCTGTATGAGTTTAGTTCTTTTAAATTTGCTGAAGTTTGTTTTATGGCCAGGATATGGTTTATCTTGATATGTATTCCATGGACAATTGAAAAGAATAAGTATTCTGTGGTTGTTGGGTGGAGTGTTCTATAAATATCTATTACATCCTGTTGGGTGATGTAGGAGCTCTGGTGGTGTAGTGCCTACGGCATTTGACTGCTAACCAGAAGGGTAGAGGTTCAAACCCACCAGCTATTCCTCAAAAGGAAGACTGGGCAATCTACTTCTGTAGAGATACTGCCTCGGAAACCCAAGGAGGGGTCGCTATGAGTCAAATTCGACTCTACAGCAGTGAGAGGTCATTGGTTGATGTGGTGTTGAGTTTTTCTGTATCCTGGAAGATTTTCTGTCTAGGTTTAACCATTTTTGAGAGGGATGATGAAGTGACAAACTGTACTTGTGGATTTCTTTATACGCCTTTCAGTTCAGTTTTTGTTTAACATATTTTATAGCCCTGTTATTTGTTGCATATACGTTTAGGATTCCTATGTCCTTTTGATGATTGAGTTTTATTATTATTATATAACGTCCCTCTTTGTTTCTAATAAATATTTTTAGTCTGAAGTCTGTTGTATTTGATGATAGTATAGCTAGCCTTACTTTCCTTCTATTAATGTTTCCATGATATATCTTTTTACATTTTTTAACTCTCAGTCTTCCTATATCATTATATTTGAAGTGAGTTGTTGTTTTTTGTTTTTTGTTTTTTTACAGAGAGCATATAGTTGGGCCATGATTTTTAATCCAGTCTGCCAATCTCTGTCTTTTAAGTGATGCATTTAGACCATTTACTTTTAACCTCATTATTAATGTTAGGTCTTATGTCTGCCTTTTTATTTTCTGATTGTTCTTTCTGTTTTTCCTGTCTCTGTTTTCTCTTTCCTACTTTCCTGAGGGTTACTTAAACACTTCTATTAGAATTCAATTTTGATTATAAATTTATAGTGTTTTTGACTATATGTCTTTTTATAGCATTTTTAATAGTTGTGCCAGGTATTAGTTATCATATGCATAACTTATGTCAGTCCACTATTGTCATCATTTTACTAGTTTCAGTAAAATAGAGAAACCATACTTCTCTTTACATTCCTTTATCCTCCCCTGTTTATGAAGTAATTGTCTTAAATATTTCCTTTGCAGACATTTAGAATTATATAAGAAAATGCTTGAATTTTTTATTTCAACAGGCAAACATGATTTAGAAGTCAGGAAGAAAAATCTATTATGTTTACCCATATTTTTGATATTGTACCCTTTTTCCTTCTTGATAGTCCAGGGTTTCTTCTTTTATCATTTCCTTTCTATTTAGAGAACTTCTTTTAGCTATTATTTTAGGGTAGATCTGCTGGTGACAAATTCTCTTGGTTTTTTTGTGTTTTGATCTGAGAATGTACTGATTTCCCCCATTTTATCCTGAAGGATATTTTCATATAGGGTTCTTTGCTATAAGTATTTGAAAAATATGATGCTATTATTTGAACTGTTTTCCCCCCGTAGGTAAGGTGTCATTTTTCTCTGCCTACTTTCAATTTTTTTTTTTTCTTTTTTTAAATCTTTCAGAAGTTTAATGTGAAATGTCTTGGCATGAATTTATTTGAAATTACTCTTTTGGGGGTTCACTCAGCTTTTTTAATCTGTAGATTTATACCTCTGCCAAATTTAGGAAATTTTCAGTCATTATTTCCCCAAATGCTTTTCAACTTCATCCTCTTTCTTTTTTCTTTCTGGGAACCCTGTGACAAGACTGCTAGATCTGATCTGTTATAATGCCACAAGTCCTTGACACTCTTCTTTTTTTTTTTTTTCTTTTCCTTGTCTTCGGTCTATTTTCTCTCTGTTCAGATTGTGGGTGTTTTTTTGTTTTTTCAATTTTATTGTTGTTCTGTCTTCCAATTCACTGAGTCTTTCCTCTCCCCCTTCATTCTGCTCTTAGGCCCATCCCACTGAGCTTTTTATTTCAGTTATATTTTTCAGTTCTGAAATTTCCATTTGGTTCTTCTTTTATCTTCTTTTTTTTTTTCTGAGAGTTTCTGTTTTCTATTTGTTTAAGCATATTTACTGTTGTTTGTTGAAGTAGTTTTATAATGGTTGCTTTAAAATCTTTGTCAGGTAATTCTAACATCTCTGGTGTTGGCATTGATTGATTTTCTTTATTCATTCAGTTTGAGATTTTTCTGATTCTTGGTATGATGGAGGATTTTCTATTGAAACCTAAAATTTTTGTATTATATTACAGAACTGTACCTTATTTAAACTTTCTGTTTAACTGGCTTTCTCTGACACCACTGCAACAGAGGAGGGAAGAACAGGTAGGGGTAAAAGTCTAGATTCTCCCTTTAGCTTCTCTCGATACCTAGAAAGAAAGCTAGCTCTCAGCCCTGGGTGGGGAAGGGAATTCTGGCTTCCCACATGGTCTCCCCTAAAACCATAGTCAGGGAGGAGTTCATTACCAGCCAGCAGGGATAGAAGTCCCAGCTTTCTACTTAGTTTCTCTGACACCAGCCCTTTGGGGATGTTAGGGTGCCTCCATAAAACCCAAAAAAAACAAACTCACTGCCATTGAGTCGGATCCAACTCATATTGACTCCCCCTTGGGTTTCCGAGGCAGTATCACTACAGAAGTAGATTGCCAACCTTCCTTCCGAGGAATGGCTGGTGTGTTTGAACTGCCAGCCTTCTGGTTAGCAGTCAGATATCTTAGGCACTAGGCCTACATACAGAGCCTACATACAGCCTCTCAAAGGTGAAAGTCTAGCTGCCCACTTAGCATTTGATGGCATGGGTGGGGCAATGAGGGCACAGTTTTTTCTTTGGTGGGAGCTCTGGTAGCATAGTGCCTATTTGACTGCTAACCAGAAGGCTGGCAGCTCAAACCCACCAGCCACTCCTCAGAAGGAAGGTTGGGCAATCTACTTCCGTAGTGATACTGCCTCAGAAACCCAAAGGGGAGGTCACTATGAGTCAGGTCCAACTTGATGGCACATAACATAAATAGATTGCTTTGGGTGGTACTGACATTTTCACAGTGTTTGACCTTCCTATCCACATGCATGGTGTGTTCTTCCGTTTATGTAGATCTCTTATGGTTTCTTGTAATAGTGTTTTGTAATTTTCCTTGTATAGGTCTTTTGTGTCCCTGGTAAGATTTATTCCCAAGTATTTTATTTTTTTGGTAGCTATTGTTAATGACATTGATTTTCTTATTTCCTTTTCAGAAATCTCTTTGCTAGTGTAGAGGAATCCCACTGATTTTTGTATGTTGATGTTGTATCGTGCAACTATGCTAAATTTCTCAATTAGGTCAGTAGTTTTTTTTTTTGTTTTTTTTTTTTTGCTGAGTCTCTTTCTTTGGGTTTTCTATGTATAGGATAATATCATCAGCAAATAGGGATAGTTTGACTTCTTCCTTACCAATCTGTTGTTGTTGTTTGCCGTCGAGTCGGCCCCGACTCATAGCGACCCCTCCTTGGGTTTCCGAGGCAGTATCACTACGGAAGTAGGATTG
>NW_006921637.1:15291224-15292481 GCF_000298275.1 Orycteropus afer afer | reverse complement strand
TTGAACCGCCAGCCTTCTGGTTAGCAGTCAAGTGCTTTTAGCCACTATGCTACCAGAGCTCCCTTACCAATCTGGATGCCTTTGATTGCCCATTCTTGCCTTATTGCCCTGGCTGGGACTTCTAACACAGTGTTGAATAAGAGTGGTGATAGAAGGAATCCTTTCCTGGTTCCTGTTCACAGGGGTAATGGTTTCAATCTCTCTCCATTGAGATTAATGTTGGCTGTTGGTTTTGTATATATTCCCTTTGTTATGTTGAGGAATTTCCCTTCTATGCCTATTTTTCTGGGAGTTTTTATCAGGAATAAGTTTTGGATTTTATCTAATGCCTTTTCTGCATCAATTGATATGATCATGTGGTTCTTTTCCTATGTTTTATTTATGTGATGTATGACATTGTTTTTCTAATGTTGAACCATCCTTGCATACCTGATATGAACCCCACTTGGTCATAATGAATTATTTTTTTGATAAGTTGTTGGAGTCTGTTGGTAGGATTTTGTTGAAGATTTTTGCATCTATATTCATGAGGGATATTGGTCTGTAGTTTTCCTTTTTAGTGATCTCTTTTCCTGGTTTTGGTATCAGGGTTATGCTTGCTTCATAAAATGAAGTTGGGAGGATTCCATCCATTTCTGTGTTCTGGAATAGTTTGAGTAGGGTTGGTGTCAGTTGTTCTCTGAATGTTTGGTAGAATTCTCCAGTGAAACTGTCTGGGCCAGGGTTTTGGGTTTTTTTGTTGTTGTTGGTGGTGGTGGTGGTAATTTTTTTATGACCTGTTCAGTTTCTTCTTTTGTTATGAGTCTGCTCGAATTTTTCACCTCAGTCTGTGTTAGTTTAAGTAGTGTGTTTCTAGAAATCTGTCCATTTCTTCTAGATTTTTTAATTTGTTGGAGTACAGTGCTTCATAGTATCCTGATATTATTCTTTTTATTTCAGTTGGTTCTGTTGTGAGGTCACCCAGTTCGTTTCTTAATCATGTTATTTGTATTCTCTCCCTCTTTTGCTTTGTTAAATTTGCCAGTGGTTTGTCAAGTTTATTAATTTTTTCATAAAACCAACTTCTAGTCTTGTTGATTTTTTTCTATTGTGTTTCTATTTTCTGTTTCATTTATTTCTGCTTGAATCTTTATTATAATTTCTTTTCTTGTGGTGACTGTAGGCATTTCTTGCTGCTCTTTTTCTAATTGTTGGAGATGTTGTATTAGGATGTTGATTTTGGCTCTTCTTTTTTGATGTGTGCATTTATTGCTATAA
>NW_006921637.1:15269065-15290155 GCF_000298275.1 Orycteropus afer afer | reverse complement strand
TTCATAGACATAGCTAATCGTTTAACCTGTCCACCTGTCTATCCATCCATATACCCATGTTTACCTTCACTGAGAACTCAGTACTGTATATGCAAAAGGGTTCATATTTGTTGTCTGTACCTCCCATGTACCTCTCTATGTCTTTCTCATCCTCATTGCTGTCATATTGGTCATTCACATTTGGTATGTTGCCTTGATTCAAGGAATTTTTTAATTTCTTGTTTTTCTTCTATTACCAAAAGCAAACCCACTGCTTGGGAGTCGATTCAGCCTCATAGTGAACCCCATTGGATTTCTAAGGCAGTAAATCTTTACGGAAGTAGATTGCCTAGTCTTTACCCAGTTATCTTAAAGGAGAGTGTTATTTAGTTTCCATGAGTTTGCTCTTTTTCCATTGATCTTCCTATTGTTGATTTTTAATTTTACAGCATTGTAATTTGAAAAGATGCTTTGTGGTATTTCAGTGTTTTTAATTTATTAAGGCTTGCTTTGTGGCCTAACATATTGTCTATCCTGGAGAATGTTCCATGTGCACTGGAAAAGACTGTATTATTCTTTTGTTGGATGAAGTGCTCTGTAGAGGTTTATAAAGTCAAGTTGGTGGATTGTATTATTTAGTTCTTCTGCGTCTTTGTTGAGTTTCTTTCCTGTTGGTCTATCTTTCATTGAAAGTGGTGTATTACTCACAATCATTAGCCATTAGAGAGATGTGGATCAAGGCAACAATGAGATATCATGTCACCCAACCAATAATAGCAAAGTACAACAGGATGGAAAATGACAGGTGCTGGCAAGGTTGCAAAGAGATTGAAACTCTGATACACTGCTGGTGGGACTGCAAGCTGGTACAATCATTGTGGAAGATGGTATAGCTTTTCCTTAAAAAACTGAAAATAGAAATTCCATTTGATTGAGAAATTCCATTGCTAGGAGTATATCCTAAAGAGGTGAGAGACAGGATGTGAACAGACATATGCACTCCTATGTTCATCACAGCATGGTTCACTATATCAGAGAGATGGAAACAACCTAGATGCCCATCAGCAGATGAATGGATGGCCAAACTATAGTACATTCACACATTGGAATACTATGCTACATTAAAAAATAATGAATACACAAATTATCTCACAACATGGATGAATTATACTGAGTGAAATAAGGCAATTGCAGAAGGATAAATGTTGTATGAGTCCATTATTGTAAAGGGTTGGGGAGTGGTTTACTTGGAGCAGGAAACTTACTTTGTTGGTTGCTGGGGGTGGGTGGGAAGTTGGGGGAGGGTTTCAGACTACAAGGGGCCCGCATGTTGATTTGGGTGAGGGGAGGGATAGTATGGAGGGAGTCTGTGGCCAGCATGATGAACTGGAGAGTGGAAGGACACTGGGGCATGCACATGGAATGTGGACAGTGGAGGCAAGTACGGGTGTATGCATAGTACTGCATTGCTGCTAGCACCAAACACCAGGCTACAGATGGATGCGTGGACAGGTGGAAGGATCGGGTGGGGACTGGTGAATAAGAATATACTGTAGACCAAGGATGGGTTTGGCTGAGAATGGTCTTGCATACGCACTTGTGCTGCAGAGTTGGCGATGCACATTGCAGAGGCAGCGGGGGGTGCAGGGTTGGAGTAGCCTCTTAGAGACAGCCAGACACCTTGAGGGGGAAGGATCGTTGGGCCTGCAACTCGGGGCAGTGATCTCAGGGGACGTCATGCTCAATTGGCACAACATTTAAAGAAAAAAAAAAAAACTCACTGCCATCGAGTCACATCCAACTCATAGTGACCCCTCCTTGGGTTTCCAAGGCAGTATCACTACAGAAGTGTCCAGCCTTTCTTCCGAGGAGTGGCTGGTGGGTTTGAACCGCCAGCCTTCTGGTTAGCAGTCAGATGCCTTAGGCACTGTGCCACCAGAGCTCCTACATAGTACATAAAAATCCTGTTCCACAACCCACCAGGTGAGTAGTGACTGGAGTCTTAGAAGCTTTCGAGCAGCCATCTAGTATGCCACTATTGGACTCCTCTCGTCTGAATCAAAGAAGAGTGAAGAAAATCAAAGATATCTGGAAACAGTTGGTCCAAGGATAAGAGGGACCATGAGGACCTTAGCCTACATGATCCTAAGATCAAAAGAACTAGATGTGCCTGGCTACCAATGCCAGACACTTGGAAAGGGATCGAAACTGGAAATCTTGGACAGAGTGGGAGGGAAGATGTAGAAGAAGGTTCAAAAACATAAAAATGACCAGGGTTACTGGTGGGATAGAGTCTGGTGGAACCCCCAGGACTGTGGCCTCAGGTTACCCTTCTGCCCTAGAATTTTACTTGCTCCCATGGATTGGCTTTCCGCCCAACAGTTGAAGGACCTGCATGCAAAGCACCTGCCCCAGGGTGGTTCACTCACCTATTCTGGGGAGATACACTCCTTGGAGTGGTCAGCCATGGGGCACCAGAGGGGCAGCATTCACATGGAGGGAAGGCAGGACAGATGGGGAGTGTGTGGTTCCGAGTGATATGGGGAGGGGGTAGTCATGAGATGTGGAAGAGGGGAGAGAGTTTGTGTGGTTGGGGATGGTAATCAGGGTGTGAAATAAAATGTACATGAACTATTAAATGTAAAACAAATACACTCTGTAGATTTGTACCCAGAACACAATTGAAAACAAGAAAGAAAGAAAGGAATCCTATAGGGAGTTCTACTCTGTCCTGTAAGGTCACTATGAGTTGGAATTGAAAAGAAAGAAAGTGGTGTGTTAAGGTCTCCTACTATTACTGTGGAGTCATCTATTGTCTTTTCAATTCTACTAAAGTCTACTTTATGTATTTTGGGGCTCTTCCATTGGGTGCGTAGATATTTATTATGCTTATGTCTTCTTATCCAAGCTCTCTTTTAATCATTGTGTAATGTCCTTCCCTGTCTGTTATGGTGGTTTTTGTCTTAAAGTCAATTTTATTAGAAATTAATATTGCCACTCCTGCTCTTTTTTGATTGCCATTTGCTTGATATATCTTCTTGCTGTTCTGGAATTCCAGTTACATGGAGGTTATTCCTCTTGATGGTATCCCACATAAATCTTAGGATTTCTTCATTTTGTTTTGATCTTTTTTTCTGATTGATCCCTTTCCAAAGAAGTATTGAGGTATTTGTCTTTAATCTCATAAATTCTGTCTTCAATTGATTTGATTCTCCTCCTTTGCCCATTCAATGTGTTACCTATTTCTGAAATTTTAGTATTACTCTTCTGGATTCCATCTGTAGATTTTGTATCATTTCTAATTTTTTATTTATTTTCTCATTTTGTTCTTGTATTGTCTTCTGAAATTGTTCTAGGGTTTTGTCTGTGCTTCCCTTAATGTTGTCAGTGTTTTCATTGATCTGTCTTTCAATCTGTTGAAGGTACCTAAATATAATTCTTTTGAATTCCTTATCAGAATGTTCTAATGCTGCTTCCTCCTCAGGATGTGTTCTGGGTCTATATCCTGGTCCCTTATTTATACTGCTTTATCTTGCTTCTTTGTGTGGACTGTGATGGTCTGTTGTCTCTGGAACATTGTGGCATTTTTGTGTTTATATTTAATTGGTGGTTGTATGTTGGAGTACTTCACCCAAGATTTTTATTTCTTTTGTTTTTTTGGATGTATCTGAGTAAGGAAGGTACTGTGCTCCTCTATTTCCTAGTTGGTAGCACTTATGCATACACCACCTGCCTCCTGGTGGGTGAGCTAGAGAATGAGGGTGGATGCACAGATCTCTGTTAGCTGTTTTTAAAGAGCGGTTGAGGGTGAGTCAGACTTGTATCAGCTGTTGCATATTGTTGGCCAAGTGGTGGCACCAACTCACTCAGCAGAAGGTGGGAGTATGGTTGGATCCTTTGGGCATGGTTGCTGTCTTCCACTCAGACAAAAATAACAATCAAAACACCAAAAAGGAAAACAAGAGGACAGAAAACACACTGTATAAACACACAGGGACCACCACCAAAAAAGAAAGAAAGAAAAAGGAATGGTAATAAATGAGAAGAAATATTTAAAGAAGTACTTTAGAAAGACAAAAGAAATATAAATAGAAAAAGAGAAAGAAAAAAAAAAAAACCAATATCTGGGGAGGGTAAAAGAGAAAAGAACTAGAGTAAAAGAATAATAAAGAAAAGAAATGAAAAAAATGCAGAAAGAAAAACAAGGCTTGGGAAGAACCACAAGAAAGAAAAAAGATGGGAGTCAGGAAAAGGGAAGAGAAGAAAAACCAAAAACTAGAACTTGGGAGGGAAAAAAAATAAAAATAAAAGGAAAAAAAAAAAAAAAAAGAAGAAGAATTTGAAAACAAGAAACAAATCTGGGGAGTAGGAAGGCAGGGCACCCGGCTCTATCAGAACAAACAGACTGGGATGGCATTCCTGCCAGCTCTGAAGGTGGGTGGAGGTGAGGAATGGCTTTTCCTCTGTTCACCAAGAGGGTGTGGCATATAAGAGAAACAAGTGGAAATATCACACCTTTCCAGTTGTCAGCCTCCAGTATGTCTGTGCTGCCCTCAGCTAGTGGAGCCTATTATTAGGTCCCTGGAATCTGAAGGAAAAAGCTGTTGCCTTAAATGTCCAAAACCCTGAAAGAAAAAACTTTGTGTTCTGTATCTGTGTCAATTGTTTTCTCTCTTTGTTGAAGAGGGTTTGTGTAGCTTGTCTGCCTATTCTGTTGTCTTCAATAAATTTATTCTTATTTACCTGAGCAGAGATGGTTATTTTTTGAATGTGAGAATTCATTACTTTAGTTTTATTTCTGGAAAATCTGAATTCATTTTTTTCTTTTAATATTGGCTCTCTAACCCATTTTCTCTATTTTTTCATTTCAAAATGCCTGTTATACCATGGTAAGAAGCTCTGGTGGTGCTATGGTTAAAGCATTGGGCTGCTAACCCAAAGGCTGGCAGTTTGAACCCACCAGCTGCTCCACAGGAGAAAGATGAGGCAATCTGCTTCCATAATGATTTACTTACAGCCTGGGAAACCCCATGGGGGTCACTATAAGTCGGGATTGACTCAGTGGCAGTGGGTTTGGTGTTGGTTGGTATTGGACCATGATGGACCTTTTAATTCATGTCTTTTAAGCTCTGTCATATCATCTCTTTCTTCAACTGCCTCCTTGTAATTTCCTCTAATCTCTATTCCAGTTCACAAATTCTCATCATTTTTGTACATTCTTTTCTAATTGAACATATCCATTGAGTATATACTTTTGTTATAGTTCTTGTTAGGTGCCATCAAGTTGGTTCCAACTCATAGCAACCCCATGTACAACAGAATGAAACACTATGAGGTCCTGCACCATCCTTAGAATCGTTGCTATGTTTGAGCCCACTGTTGCAGCCATTGTGTCAGTCCATCTCATTGAGGATCTTCCTCTTTTTTGCTGATCCTCTACTTTACCAAGTGTAATGTCCTTCTCCAGGGACTGGTGCCTCCTGATAACATGTCCAGAGTATGTGAGACAAAGTCTTGCCATCTTCTCTTCTAAGGGGCATTCTGGCTGTATTTCTTCTAACACAGATTTGTTTGTTCTTCTGGCAATCCATGGTATATTTTACATTCTGCACCATTACCATAATTCAAATGCATCAGTTCTTCTTCGATCTTCATTATTCATTGTTCAGCTTTCAGATGCATATGAGGCATCTAAAAATACCATGGATTGGATCGACACACCTTAGTCGTCAGAATGACATTTTTGTTCTTTCATACTTTCAAGAGGTCATTTGCAGTAGAGTTCCCCAATGCAGTATGTCATTTGATTTGACTGCTGCTTCTATGGGTGTTGATTGTGGATCCAAGTAAAATGAAATCCTTGATAACTTCAGTCTTTTCTCCATTTATCACAATTTATAATTTATTCACTGTTTATCATGATGTTGTGAAGATTATTGTTTTCTTTATGTTGAGGTATAGTCCATACTGAAGACTGTAGTCTTTGATCATCATCAGTAAGTGCTTCAGGTCTTCACTTTCACCCAGAAAGGTTGTGTCATCTGTATATCGCAGGTTGCTAATGAGTCTTCCTTTAATCTCGATGACGTGTTCTTCTTCATATAGTCCAGATTCTCAGATTATTTATTCAGCATATAGATTAAATAGAGGGCATGACAGAGCAGAGCAGTAGCCAGGGATCCAGGTGAGGGGAGTGACCCAGGCCCTACCCCCACCAGCCAGGAAAGCGGGGGAAAGAGAAGCAAGAGGTAATGATAGAGCAGAATGGCAGTCAGGGATTCAGGTAAGGGGAGGGTGGAGAGGTTTTGAACAGCTAAATGAGACAAACTTCTCTGTCAGTTTGTCATACTGTTGTGTTGCTGTGAGGCTTGAGGCTGTAACACTGGTGTTTCAAGTGCTGGCAGGGTTGCACATGGTGCACAGGTTTCAGTGCAGCTTACAGACTGAGACAGACTAGGAAGAAGGAAGAGGCCATCCACTTCTCAAAGAATAGGCCAGGGAAAATCTTATGAATAGCGGTAAACACTGTCTGATACATTACTGCACAACTTTATGAATAGCCTGGAAACATTGTACAATGCAGTGCAAGTTAATGAACCCCTTAGGTCAGAAGGCTTTCAAAATGCAACTAGGAAAGAGCTGCATCATCAAAGTAGGACCACCCTTACTGATATGGATAAAGTAAAACTTTCAAGACCTCCATTTCCTAACATGGCACAACTCAAATTGAGAAGAAACAGCTGCAAATATCCATTAATAATAAGAACATGCAATGTACAAAGTATGAATCTAGGAAAATTGGAAGTTGTCAAAAATGAAATGGAACATGTAAAGATTGATATCCTAGCCATTAGTGAGCTGAAATGGACTGGTTTTGGCCATTTTGAATCAGATAACCATATGATCTACTATGCCAGGAATGACAATTTGAGGAGGAATGGCATGGCATTCATCATCACAAAGCATGTTTCAAGATCTTCCCTGAAGTACAGGACTGTCAGTGATAGGATAATATCCATATGCCTACAAGGAAGACCCGTTAATACGACTATTATTCAAATTTATTCACCAACCACCAAAGCCAAAGATGAAGAAATTGAAGATTTTTATCAGCTTCTGCAGTCTGAAATTGACCGAATGTGCAATCAAGATGTGTTAATTAGCACTGGTGACTGGAATGCAAAAGTTGGAAACAAAGAAAAATCACCAGTAGTTGGAAAATTTGGCCTTGGTGACAGAAATAATGCTGGAGATCGCATGATAGAATTTTGCCAGACCAACAACTTATTCATTGCAAATACCTTTTTTCAACAACACAAATGGCAGCTATACATGTGGACTTCACCAGATGGAGTAAACAGGAATCAGATTGACTGCATCTGTGGCAAGAGGCAATGAAAAAGCTCAATATCTTCAGCCAAAACAAGGCCAGGAGCTGATTGTGGAACAGACTATCAATTGCTCATAGGCAAGTTCAACTTGAAGTTAAAGACCATTAAAACAAGTACATGACAGCCAAAATATGACCTTGAACATATCCCTCCTGAATTTAGAGACTGTCCAAAGAATAGATTTGATGCATTGAACACCAACGACCAAAAGCCAGAAGAATTATGGAATGACATCAAGAACAGCATCCATGAAGAAAACAAGAGGTCATTAAAAAGACGAGAAAAGAAGACCAAAATGTATGTCAGAAGAGACTCTGAAACTTGCCCTTGAATGGAGAGGAGCTAAAGCAAATGGAAGAAATGACAAGATCAAAGAACTGAACCGAAGATTTCAAAGAGCAGCTCAAGCAGACAAAGCCAATTACTATAATGAAATGTGCAAAGTCCTGGAGTTAGAAAACCAAAAGGGAACAACACACTCAGCATTTCTCAAGCTGAAAAAACTGAGGAAAAAATTTAAGCCTCAAGTAGCAATATTGAAAGATTGTATGGGCAAAATATTGAATGATGCAGGAAGCATCGAAAGAAGATGGAAGGACTACACAGAGTGACTGTACCAAAAAGAACTGGTCCATCTTCATTCATTTCAGGAGGTGACATATGATCAAGAACCAATGATGTATTGAAGGAAGAAGTCGAAGCTACACTGAAGGAATTGGCGAAAAACAAGGCTACGGGAATTGATGGATGTTTCAACATTGAGATGTTTCAACAAACGGATGTCCCACTGGAGGCACTCACTCGGTTATGCCAAGAGATTTGGAAGACAACTACCTGGCCAAATGACTGGAAAAGATCCATATTTTTGCCCATTCCAAAGAGAGGTGATCCCACAAAATGTGGAAATTATCGAACAATGTCATTAATATCACATGCAAGTAAAATCTTACTGAAGATAATTTTTAAAAGTTGCAGCAGTATATTGACAGAGAGCTTCCAGAGGTACAGGCTGGATTCAGAAGAGGACGTGGAACAAGGGATATCATTGCTGATGTCAGATTGGATCTTGGCTCAAATCAAAGAGTACCAGAAAGATGTTTACTTGTGTTTTATTGACTATGCAAAACATTCGATTGTGTGGATCATAAGAAATTGTGGAAAATATTGAGAAGAATGGGAATTCCAGAACACTTAATTGTATTCATGAGGAAGCTGCACATAGACCAGGAGGCTCTCATTTGTACAGAACCAAGGGACACTGCATGGTTTAAAATCAAGAAGGGAGTGTGTCATGGTTGTATCCTTTTACCATGCTTGTTCAATTTATATGCTGAGCAAATAATCCAAGAAGTTGGACTATATGAAGAAGAATGTAGCATCAGGATTGGAGGAAGAATCATTAACAACCTGCAATACACTGATGACACAACTTTGCTTGCTGAAAGTGAGGATGACTTGAGGCACTTATTGATGAAGATTGAAGAATACAGTCTGCAGTGTGGATTACATCTCAATATAAAGAAAACAAAAATTCTCACAATTAGACCTCTAAGCAGCATCACAATGAATGGAGAAAAGATTGAAGTTGTCAAAGACTTCTGTTGCTTCATTCTACAATCGATGCCAGTGGAGGCAGCAGTCAGGACATGAGACAACGTATAGCACTGGGCAAAGGACCTCTTTCAGATGCTGAAGAGCAAAGATGTCTTCTTGAGGACTAAGGTGCACCTGTCAAAAGCCATATTTTCAATTGCCTCATATGCATGTGAGAGCTGGCCAATGAATAAAGAAGACCAAAGAAAAATTGATGTTTTTGAGATGTGGTGCTGGAGAAGAATGTTGAAAGTACCATGGACTGCTAAAAGAACTAACAGATCTGTCCTGGAGGAAGTGCAGCTGGAATGTTCCTTGGAAGCGAGAATGGCCAGATTTCGTCTCACCTACTTTGGTCATGTTGTCAAAATGGATCATTCACTGTAGAAGGATGCCTTTCTTGGTAAGAGGGAGGGTCGACGAAGGAGGGGAAAGTCCTCAACGAGATGGATTGACACAGTGGCTGCCGCAACGGGTTGAAGTATAGCAGGGATTACGGAGCTGGCGCAAGACCGGGCAGTGTTTTGTTCTGCTGAGCATAGGGTCACTGTGAGTCGGAGACAACTCAAGGGCACCTGACAACAACAACAACATATAGATTAAATAAGTATGGTGAAAGGATGCAACCTTGACATATATCTTTCCTGATTTTAAACCACAGAATATCCCCTTGTTCTGTTCATACTGTCACCTAGGTTGTGTACAGATTCCCCATGAGCACAGTTAAGTGTTCCAGAATTCTCATTCTTCACAATGTTATCTATAATTTGTTATGATCCACATAGTCAAATGCGTTTGCATAGTCAATAAAACACAAACATCTTTCTGATATTCTCTGCCACCTTCCATCTATCAGTAGCAGCGATATCCCTGTTTCCGTGACCTCTTCTGAATCCAGCTTGAATTTCTGACAGTTCCCTATAAATGTACTACTGTAACTGTTTTCGAATTATGTTCACCATTTTACATTTGTGCTATATTAATGATGTTGTTGTTGTTATGTACCGTCAATTGCATTCTGTTGGATCACCTTTCTTTGGAACAGCATAGGTATGAATTTATTCCAGTTGATTGGCAGGTAGCTGTCTTCCAAATTTCTTGACATAGATGAGTGAGTGCTTCCAGTGTTGCATGCATAGTTGTAAATCCAAATCGATATTCTGTCAATTTCTGGAGCCTTGTTTTTTGCCAGTGCCTCGTTGTATCTTATACTTCTTCCTTCAGTGCCATCAGGTCTTCATCATGTGCTGCCTCCTGAAATGGTTGAACATCAACCAATTCCTTTTGGTACTGTGACTCTTTGTATTGCTTCCATCTTCTTTTGATACTTCCTGTGTCATTCATTCTTTTCCTCAGAGAATTCTTCAACATTGCAAGTCAAGTCTTGAGTTTTTTCTTCAGTTATTTTTTCCTTGAGAAATGCTGAGTATATTCTTTCCTTTTAGTTTTCTAACTCTAGGTCTTTGCACATTTAATCACACTATTTTACTTTGTCTCATTGAGCTGTCCTTTGGAATCTTTTGTTCAGTTCTTCATTTCTTCCATTCATATTAGCTATTCTGTGTTAAAGTACAAGTTTCAGTCTCTTCTGACATCCATTTTGGTCTTTTCTAACGACCTTTTATTTTCTTAATGTATGATGTCCTCTCACTGGTCATTAGTGTCCAACACATCAAATCTATTCTTGCAATGGTCAGTAAATTCAGATGGGATATCTCAAGATCTTACTTTGACTCTCATGGACTTGTTCTAATTTTCTTCAGCTTTAACTTGAAGTAGCATATGAGCAATTGATGGTCTATTTCACAGTTGGCCCTGGACTTGTTCTGACTAGTAATACTGAGCTTCTCTATCATATATATTCCACAGATATAGTTGATTAGATTCCTGTATATTCCATCTGACAAGATCCATGTTTATGCCCCAGTTTATGTTGCTGGAAAAAGGCATTTCCAAAGAATAGGTCCTTCTTCTTACAAAATTCTATTGTGTGATCTCTGATGTTGTTTCTGTTACCAAGGCCATATTAGCCAATCACTGATCCTTCTTGATGGCATGTTTGATCAACTTCGGAGTGCAGAAATTGGTAAAAATCTTCAGTTTCATCTTCGACCTCAGTGGTTCATGTATAAATCTGAATGTCCTATTAACTAGCCTTCTTGGTAGATGTATGAATATTATCCTATCACTGACAGCATTATACTTTAGAAAGATGTTGAAATGTTATTTTTGGCAATGAATGCAACATCATTATTCTTCAGTTGGTCGTTTCCAGTAGTGATACTGCCTTGGAAACCCAAAGAGGGGTTGCTATGAGTCAAGTCCGACTTGATGGCACATAACAACAACAACAACAAAGACCATATGATTGTCCAACTCAAAATGGCTAGTATCAGTCCATTTTAACTCACTATTGCCTGGGATATCTATGTGCAGCCATTGCATTTCATTTTGACAACTTCCAGTTTTCCTAGTTTCATACTTTGTCCATTCCACATTCCTATTACTGCCTAAGGCACTTGACTGCTAACCAGAAGGCTGGCAGTTCAAATCCACCAGCCACTCCTCAGAAGGAAGATAGGGCAATCTACTCCCATAGTGATGTTGTTGTTGTTGTTGTTATGTGCCGTCAAGTTGGACCGACTCATAGCGACCCCTCCTTGGGTTTCCGAGGCAGTATCACTACGGAGAAGGATTGCCCAACCTTCCTTCCGAGGAGTGGCTGGTGGGTTTGAACCGCCAGCTTTCTGGATAGCAGTCAAGTGCTACTGCCTCTGAAACCCAAGGAGGGGTCGCTATTAGTCGGGTCTGACTCGACGGCACATTACAACAACAGCAACAGCGTTACTAATGGATGTTTGCAACTGTTTTTTCTGATTTTGAGTTGTGCCAAATCACCAAGTGAAGGTCCTGAATGCTTTACTCCATCCACATCATTAAAGTTAACTCTACTTTGAGGAGGCAGCTCTTCTACCGCTGTATTTTGAGTGTCTTCCACCCAAAGGGGCTCATCTTCCAGTGTTGTATCAGACAGTGTTCTGTTGCTATTCCTAAGGTTTTCACTGGCCAGTTTTTTTCAGAAATAGATCACCAAGTCCTTCATCCTAGTCTGTCTTAAGGTTTCTCCACTGAAACCTGTCCACCATGGGTGACACTGCTTGTATTTGAAGTACCAGTAGCATAGCTTCCAGCATCATAGCAACATGTAAGCCACCACAGAATGAAACACTGACAGATAAGTGATGGTTATAATTTAGGTATCATCAGAATTTTTTAATCAAATTATTATTTTTTTAAATATATATTTTATTGTGTTTTGGTGAAAGTTTAAACGTCAGTTTAGGTTCCCATTCAATAATTTTTACACATTATTCAGTGACACTGGTTACATTCTTCACGATATGAGAATATTCTCAATATTTCTATTCTGGTGGTTCTATTTCCATTCATCTAGTTTCCCATGTGATATTCTTTATTTTGTACACCAATCTGTTATTTAAGTAAAAGTTGACTTCAGGCTAGTGTTGGTTCATCTCAGGCAGGTGAAATTCTCCAGTCTCGGCCAGTCCTGTCAGTCTGGATTTGTTTTATTAGTTTTTAGGAATTTGACATCTGTTCCATATTTTTCTCCCATTCTATCAGGGTCTATCTTTTATGACTTGATTAGTATAGTTGGTAGTGGTATCCAGACACCATTTAGTTCTTCTGGTCTCAGGTTGGAAGAAACCTTGGTTCGTGTAGAGTGTTAGTCTACGAAGACTAATTTGTTCTTTAAGTCTACGGCTTCCTTTTTTCTCTTTGTTCTGAAGGAATAGAGATCAATAGTTGTATCTTAGATGGCCATTCGCATGCTTTTAAAACCCGATTTTTTAATTCAAATTCTTGAAATCAAAGTTTGTTGATTGCTGACTCACGATTTTTACCCTGAATGTTTTGGAATTTTACCTTTTGAGCTCATCTTCAATGAGGTGTATATATGGGAATCCTGTGAATCTTGGGTTGGGATGCTGTTTTTTCAAGCACTGCAATGATACCATGTTCTAGAGTCATTTGTTTTGTAGTTGTTCATATCTTAGCTGGGAGAGTTCATTGTCCATATGATTAGTTAAATTTGAATGCAGAAGTTATCTGTGGTAAAAGCCAATGATTAATTTTCAAAGGGAAATGTGTTTAAAGATGCAAAAGCATAAACCTATAGGTATTTTTAAATGTTGACATAATTCTAATATCATTATTCTTCTATAAGTTTAATTTTCTATAACTATTTGGAAATCATGAGACGTTGAATAGGCTTAATCGTTGAGTATTGATGAATGTAGTCTTTAAGGTATAGCTAGGTCAAGTGTCAGCAAAGAATTAGACTATTGAGGTTTAGTTAGGGGAGAAAAGGTAGCCAGAGCTAGGGAGTGCTTGGTTTATAGATTTGGAAAAGTAGTGATGAGGTGACACTTTCAAATGTGCAAATTAAAGAACGAGGTATTTGGTCAGTAAGAGTATGGAGCAAGATCTTTGGGGCTACAAAATGAGTAGGAAAACATGTGGCTTAACAGGTGGTTGGGTCAAGATTAAATTGTGAGGGAATGAACTCAAAGCAGTAGGAGTGAAAGGACTAGAGAATTGGTGGTCCATAGCTCCTAACAAAGCAGAACTAAAGGCCTTTGCTTACAGAAAAAGCAAAGTAAATCATCCAGAGCAATGTGGGGTTATGTATGCTACATTATGCTAATTAGCAAATTCCATTTAGGAAATAGTTTATTCTCACTTTATGGAAAATAATATCCCAAATTAAATACCTTGCTATTTGGAAAGAAGATATGCAAAGCTTTTTCACTGAATCAGACAAATTCACGTTTGAAATACTGCCTGAAACTTAACTTAAGCACCCCTTCCCACAAGTCATACATAGATGGAGGAAATAGAGGCAAAAACATTAAAATCTGCAAATGTGGAGGAAACTTATTCCTAATTTTAAAAAGGAGAGAGAAGTAGATTTCTTATAAGTCTATCAGATTTTCCCTTTGGTACAGAAAACACTTGACATTTCAAGGCTAATTTTGCTTGTCGTTGGGTAAGCATATTTCTTACCGTTGTCATCAAGTCAGTTCTGACTCAGGGTGACCCCATAGAGTTTTCTTGGCTATGCTTTTTACAGAAATAGATTGCCAGGTCATTTCTTCTGCAACTCACTGGGTGGGTTCCAACCACCAACCTTCCAGTTAGTAGCTGAGAGCAAACTATTTGTGCTACCCAGAGAGACCATATTTCTTTAAAGGGTAGCTAGAAAATGGATAAATATTGTTTGCTTAAAAGAGTTGTTTTCAAACTTTCATCTTCAAAGCAAATTGTCCCACTAGCACAGTTTGAAAAACCTCTCAATTTGAAAGTAAGCCAAATATTTAAAAAAAAAAAAAAATCAATGTGAAAAGGTAATTGAACCTGTTAATTGTCATTTTCAGAGTCCATGGGTGGTACAGATGGTTAAACACTGGACCACTAGCCAAAAGCTTAGTGGTTCAGACACACCCAGAAGCCCCTCAGAAGACAGCCTTGGAGATCTGCTTCCAAAAGGTCACATCCATGGAAACCCTATGGAGCAGTTCTGCTCTGCACACATGGAGTCACCATGAGTCAGAATCGACTTGACAGCAACTAACAACAACATTTGTCATTTTCACAAAATATTTGATTACCTCTTTTATTTATTTATTTATTTATTTTGTTACATTAACAGCTAAGATTGCCTTAAATTTTACGATCATAGTCTAAGGATAAATTCATAGTAACTGTTTTAGAGTTATTTTACAGAGTCTCTTTTTATCTTTCAGATTTTTTGTTTAAGTTCTTGGTTATTGGAAATGCAGGAACTGGCAAGTCTTGCTTACTTCATCAGTTTATTGAAAAAAAATGTAAGTGACATTACATGATTAGTCTTTCTTGCATGTCTTATTCTGAGAATGCGCTTCTTTCTTGCTCAGATTTGTTAACAGCAAAGCTTCTGAATATTTAAAGAAAAAAATCATATTTTCAAAGTATTTTTAAATAACATGAAAGGTTTATGCTATTAAACTTTTAGCAATAAAGCTGAGGTTTCTTTAAGTTAGCATTTTAATATTATAGTACTTCAGTTTTCAACACATAGTTAATAATAATGCACATTTTACAGATGCTAGAGGATAATATTAGGAGCTCTGGTAGCATAGTGCCTAAGGCACTTGACTGCTAATTAGAAGGCTGGCGGTTCAAACTCATGAGCCACTCCTCAGAAGGAAGGATAGGCAATATACTTCCATAGTGATTCTACCTCGGAAACCCAAGGAGGGATCACTATGAGTCAGGTCCTACTCCAGGGCACATAACAACAACAACAAAGGATAATATGTGTATGCTAGAGAAACAGAGGGAGCTCTGGTAGCATAGTGCCTAAGGCACTTGACTGCTAACCAGAAGGCTGGCGGTTCAAACCCACCAGCCACTCCTCGGAAGGAAGGTTGGGCAATCCTACTTCCGTAGTGATACTGCCTCGAAAACCCAAGGAGGGGTCGCTATGAGTCGGGGCCGACTCAACGGCAAATAACAACAACAACAACAACAGAGAAACAGAGGAATTACTTGACAAGAAATACATTTCCTGGCAGGGAGAGACCAGAGAAACCCTAGTGGTACATTTTGGATAAAATATTTTGGTCCTTGTAGTAGTCTGGTATTAAGGCACTTTTTGTCACCAATCCTTTCTTACAGGTAAGAAAACAGGGTTAGAGAAATTGTATATTCTTGGAATAGTTACCAGTAATGGGTAGGTTGGTTAAAACCCAGATCTTTTAACCACAGAACCAATCTTTTTCTACTGACTTGTACTGTTTTGGTAAAGAAGGTTGAATTATTTATTTCAGACTATATGAGAGCTTTGCAAAATGGAAAAGACTATTGGTTTTAAAGGCCCTTAAAATAGATAGTGTTTTTATAATGATGGAAAGAATTGTAGAGAATGACCTGTTGTAGTATCAGCTGGGTGAAGTATAGTTTGATTTAATGACGTTCCTCTTAGGTAAATATGCATAAAATACCTAGGTAGTGACTAAAAAGACAGAATAAGATATGTTGACAATGAGTTTTAAAGAATGGAATTCTAGAAATTTATTCTGCTACTTTCATTTTCATCAACCAAAAGCTTGTTGGAGCCTCTGTTTAGTGAGACAGACCTAACATGTGTTAGTGATAGAACCATTCCTTATTGAATTTAACAAGTATTCATTCACTGGGTGGTCCAGGTTTCTTTTCAATTTGTCAAGACTTTGCATTGTACAGCCTCAGAAAACAATGCCCTAAGGATAATGAGCCAAATAATCAATTTGCTTAATCATTCTCTACTCTATGAAAAACTCTCCCTTTAATGTTGTGTGCTGTCGATTTGATTCCAACTCATAGCACAGAGTAGAGCTGCCCCATAGGGTTTCCAGGGCTATTATCTTTATGGGAACAGGTCATCAGGTCTTATCTCTAGCGGAGCCACTGGTAGATTTGAACCACTGACCTTTTGGTTAACAGCTGCGCGCTTAACCATTGCACCATTAAGGCTCCACTCCCTTTGATAGCATTCCTTTAATTTTTCCTGATCAAGCTTAGTATGCATGTTTTGGCTAGTCTTAGGTGTTCTTATTGTGGCCATGTTGTAATCAAGGTAACCTTGGCCTTTACATATCTCTTTTTGGAGAATTGTATTCCATGTTTTGCATGGTAGCTTAATTCAAATGGGATGTATACACTAGTTCTGTATTGCCCAGTCATGAAGCAGACTGGTACTTCAACAACAACAATCATTCGCTGTCAGTTCAACTCCAACTCATGATGACCCCATGTGTGTCACAGTAGAAGTGTGCTTCATAGGGTTTTCGGTGGCTGATTTTTTCAGAAGTAGATTGCCAGACCTTTCTTCAAGAGGCTTCTGGGTGGACTTCAGTCTCCAGCTTTTTGGTTAGCAGTCAAGCACATTAACCATTTGCAGCACCTAGGGAGTCTTTCTTCCCTTTTACTCCTCCAGAAAACAACAAATGCAGTGGTGAAATGGCATCCTTGATTTCTGTTAGATTTAAATGCTGTCCTACAATTATAAAGTAGAAGCTAGTCAATATACAGATTCTAACTATGATATTTTATTCTAGTTTATCCTTTTATCATGCCAGGAATTTCCTTTTACAGAGAGCTTAAATTGAATTTACCATTCTACTTTCTTTGCCTGCCTGCTAGCTTATTCAAACAGATAGTACTGATTTCTCCAATAATTCATTATTATAGCTGTACAATACTAACTCTTACGAAAATTCAGCATTTATAATATGCAAATTTTTTTTTTTTTTTTTTTTTGGTTGACTCTTTGTTTTCCTTTTCCCTTAGTAGTCTTTGGTATCCATCAAGGTTTTTTTTTTGGGGGGGGGGGCATCTATAGTACCTTTCCTTCCTTTAATTTCTTTAGAATATTTATCCATTTAAATATTTGTTATATCACAACCTCATTACTGACTGAGTTGCAGATCTGTTACTGGGCACTTAGCCCTTTCAGGATAGCTGGTATATTATATATTCCCCGTTTGTGAATACCATAACAGTGGACAGTTGGATTTGGTTCTGATATGGCCTCACTGCCTCAAAGCATAGGCCATGAAATGTGTGATTTATTTTGGGAGTTTTGAGGCAAAGTTTTATTGTCTCTTTGAGAGTAGGAACTATGTATTCTATTTGAAACAGAAATGCTTTTGTTATCAACTGATGGTCCAAACAAATGACTAAAGTAAATTGTTTTCCATTGACTTAACTCTTAATTTCAGTTTTACTTATTTAAATCTGTAAACATGTTTCCTTAATGTTCTAAAATTAAGTATCTTGTTCTTGTTTTTCTTTTTTAGTCAAAGATGACTCAAATCATACAATAGGAGTGGAATTTGGTTCAAAGATAATAAATGTTGGCGGTAAATATGTAAAGTTACAGATATGGGATACAGCAGGACAAGAGCGATTCAGGTAGCTTTTTTTCTAATTTAATAAAAGTGTTTGAAAATTGGATTGAATTAATCAGTTATATTCTTTCAATATATTGCTCCCCCACCTGAACCCACACTGATTTATGAAACTTTACTCTGGAAGCTTTAATTAAAAGATGGCTAAATTCTGTTTAGCTTACACAGCATTGATTTAGTAATGAATTTATTAGAAGGATGACATTGAGAAGAATGGGAATTCCAGAACACTTGATTGTACTCATGAGGAACCTGTACATAGATCAGGAAGCTGTTGTTTGAACAGAACAAGGGGATAGTGCATGGTTTAAAATCAGGAAGGGAGTGAGTCAGGGTTGTATCCTTTCATATTACTTATTCAGTTTGCATGCTGAGCAAATAATCTGAGAAGCTGGATTATTATATGAAGAAGAAAGCGATATCAGGATTGGAGGAAGACTCATTAACAACCTGCGATATGCACATGACACAACTTTGCTTGCTGAAAGTGAGGATCACTTGAAGCACTTACTGATGAAGATTAAAGGCTACAGTGTGCAGTATGGATTACACCTCAATATAAAGAAAACAAAAAGCCTCACAATTTGCTTCATAATGGATAGAAAAAAGATTGACGTTTTCAAGGACTTCATGTTACTTGGTTCTATAGTCAACACCAATGGAAGCAGCAGTCAGGACGCAGGCGATGTATTACATTGGGCAAATCTTCTGCAAAGGACCTCTTTTAGGTGATGAAGAACAAAGATGTCTCCTTAAAGACTAAGGTGAGCCTAACCCAAGCCATGGTATTTTCGTTTCCTTCTTATGCTGTGAGAGCTGGGCAATGAATAAGGAAGACCGAAGAAGAGTTGATGCTTTTGAGTTATGGTGTTTGAGAAGAATGCTAAAAGTACCATGGACTGCTAAAAGAACAGATCTCCCCTGGAAGAAATGCAGCTGGAATGCTCCTTGGAAGCAAGAATGGTCAGACTTCGTCTCACCTACTTTGGTCATGTTGTCAGGAGGCACCATTCCCTGGAGAAGGATATCATGCTTGGTAAAGTGGAGAGTCAATGAAGAAGGGGAAGGCCCTCAATGAGATGGATTGACACAGTGGCTTCAGCAATGGGTTCAGGTATAGCAAGGATCGTGAGGCTGGCACAGGACCAGGCAGTGTTTCATTCTGCTATGCATAGGGTCACTACAGAAAACAACTCAATGGCACCTAACAACAACAATATTAGACACCTCAGAGTAAATGCAGTCTAATTTAGAGGCTGATTTATTCTGTGGGCATAGTGGGTTAATTGGTAGGATGTAGCACTGGATTGTACATTATGTTTTTAGATTAAAATCAAGGCAGAATTGTGCAAACGATTTCTATAGTTCACTTTTAAAAGAGAATTTTTAAAATACTTCTTTTGGAGATTTTGCTTATTTTACATTAACTTGAAAGTTTTGATGGTTTATATGCATTCCACAAAATATTCTGTCCTCCATACTTTTGATTATCATACAAAGAAAATTTATATTTGTTATGATAATCCCAGATCACTGCTGAGTTCTAAAATAGCAAAAGTAAAGTTACATGTTTAGTATTCTGTAACTACTAAGCTAAGAAAGTAGAATAATATTTTAGTTGTGTTTTTTTACACGCAGACAGATATTCTCATTTTCAAAACTCAGTTTAATAAAGCTCATCCCTATATTTCACTTACATATTAATATTGTATATTAATATTACTAATATTACATATTTAATGCTCAATAATTGCTTGCCCTGAAGATATCATAGCCATCTTTAATCACAACCATTCTTCTGGAAGTGTTGGTGAATCATGGTAGATTCAGTTCAGACATTCATCACCTCTCCCTCCTGACCCCAGTGAAATGACTGTACAGTAATTGAAATAGCATCAACTCAAAAAGACCAAGATGATGGAGTAAACTATTATAATTGAGAGATATCAAAAACCTTTTAAAGATGAAAAGTGAATATAGTAGTGACCAACTCAAGTCAGAAAATGCTACATCTTAATGCTCATAATGGGAGATGGCAATAATCAGGAAGCCATTTCTTCATGCTGAGCCAAAAAATGGTCAGGATTTGGAAGAATCAGGTTCTACCAAAGGGAAGGGTTAAAATGCTTAGGAATACACACATACAAGATGGGAGGTATAGTCTCTTACATTAAAACAGTGTTTAAATTCAAGGTCATAGGAATCAGAGAGCAGGGAGGGGTGTGGCCTGAAGAGAGGGAGACTAAGTCGAAGTCTGTGCTTGATGGCTAGAACCATAGCCCTTTCCTCCACTTCCTCCCTACTGTTGACAGCCAGGTTTAGACATCTCAGATAGGAGAAAGGATTCTTCCCTGGAGAAAACGGAATAGCCCAAAAGAAAAGGCCTAAAGACGTTAACATTTTGGTTTCCTCAGTAAAATGGCCCAATTCTCAACCAGTCATCTTATAGGAAGCCCATCAGTCTGCCCCCTCTACCCACATGTAGAGTTTCTTTTAGACCTTTTTCCATTCCTTACTCTTAAATATAAACCATCAACCAAGGATCACTAGATATTTGAAGGGAATTTCTAAAATGAAAGTGAAAATCCAAAATAAAGAAAATAGGAATTTGCAGAGAACAGGAAAAAAGACTGAAACTATAGTATTCTTGGAAATTAGAACAGAAATTACATTCAAGTAGTAAGAACAAAATGATATAAAAAGAGAGTAGTCAAAAAAGCATGTTAAATAGGTAAGAAGACAAAATAGTCTCCCAAAAGTAAAACAAGCAAATTTATGAGGAAAAATGGGGGCAACAACAAAGAATCATGCAGGATTAATCTAGGAGGTCTAGTATGTGACTCTTAGACTTCTAGAAGAGAGAAGAGCAGAGGAAACAGTAAAAGGAACAGTAGGAGAATGGTTACCACTGATGGAGTGAGATTCCAGGTCATGTGAAATTTCAAAACACCAGGTATAAAGTAAAGGTACAAAAAGGTTCCAAGAGTTAAACAATTACATAAAAAGAATTAGGAATCAAAGTTCAATAAGACAGAAAATAACAAATGCTGGCGAGGTTGTGGAGAGATTGGGACTCTCATACACTGCTGGTGGGACTGTAAAATGGTACAACCATT
>NW_006921637.1:15241702-15260045 GCF_000298275.1 Orycteropus afer afer | reverse complement strand
AGTATGTGTGAACTGCTGTATAAAAAGTGAATTTACTCTGTAAATCTTCACCCAAATCCTAATAAAAAAAAAAAAAAAAAAAAAAGTTCATTTTAAAATAGTTGTCCTTTTCCAAGTATCAGCGCTGTGATGAGTAGTAGTCTGGGTTTTTAGTAAGTTTCATAGTTTTCATTTTTCCTCCAGAGGAAGCACTGTTTATTTTCATTATTTTTAAAAAAATAATATTTTATTATCTTTTCAGTGAAGGTTTACACAGAGTTTAGGTTCCCATCAACAATTTCTATACAGGTTGTGTACATTCTTTACAATACATGAACATTCTCATTATTTCCATTTGGTTGTTACATTTCCATTAATCCAGTTTCCCTATACCCTTCCATTCTCATCTTTGTTTTAAAGTAATTGTTGAAGGTTGCTGAGTGATGCAGATGGTCTACACTTGGCTAGTAACTCAGAGGTACCATTCAGTGGTACTGGAGATGATCCAGGCCTGGCGAATGGCTTCTGTAAAGATTACTGCCATACAGAGTCTCTCCAAATTAACACATAAGCAAATACTTAAAGTAATTGTTGACTGTATAGTCTCACATGTGTAATTTTTTTAAAGGAAAACAGTGCTTATGATAGTGTTCATTATTTTTTAGCCAATTTGTTACTTAAGTACAAGGTGACCTCGTGGTTAGTTTCAGTTTAAAGTTGAAGAGCATCTTAGGGCAATAGTTCAGAGAGTCCTCAAGTCTAACCAGTCCAGTGGGGTGTTTTTTTATTATTATTATTTTAAGGAATTTGAGGCTCTGTTTCACATTTTTCTCCCACTCTAGGCACTATTTATTTTCCTATGCAAGTATTTAATGACTGCCTAGTAATATTCCAGGCACTGTGCTAGGTACCTGAACATGCTGGTGAGAGCTCAGGATCCTGTCCTGTGGAGGGGAGACAGACAGCAAGCAAACAGATACAAAAATCATGTAATTGCCAAATGAGATTTGTGCAAAAAAGACATGGTGTGCTGAATAATGGCAAGGGTGGGGTGGGAGGGAGGTTTCCTACTTGAAAGACTTTGGTTAGGGAAACCCTTTCTGAAAAGATGTTTAGTGAAGCCTGATGGATGAAAAATAAAAACTGAAAAATTAGCCTTGCTTGTGGTGTGTCCAAACAGGGATAGGATGGAGCTTGGTGTGGTGAAGAACAGAAATGAGAGAAGTGTGTCTGAATTGATATCTGGGAGATTGCCCAAGGACAGGCAGGGTCTTTCAGACACAAGGAGGGGTTTGAGTGTGAAGTGACATGGGAACTACTGAAGGATTTTCAGTAGGGGAGGGACCCGATTTGATCTGTTTTCCTACATAGTCACTCCGGCTGTTCCATGCAGAATGGACTAGATAACCATGCATGCAGCAAGGAAGCCATTGCAGCTCTAGGTAGAGCTTTGGCAGTGGTGGTGTGGATTAGGATGGTGATAGTGAAGATGGAAAGAAGTGTACAGCCAAGGCGATGTTGAAGTTGCAAACAGGGTTTGGCTGATAGATTGGATATGGAGGAGGACCCAAAGGAGAAGTCAGGGACACAGTCAGAAAAATTCTGATTTTAGAAACTGAATGGATAGTGGTATCACTTCCTGTGCTGGAATGGAACTGGAACTAGAAACCAAAGAGTTCTGTTTTATAAATGTTAAGTGTGACATGTTAGGCAGTCACCTGGAGATGCTGTATTGATAATTGGATTTGTAAGTAGGTCTCAGAAGTCATCTAAGCTAGAGAAATTTGAGTCAAGAATATTGATAAGAAAGAGAGCCTAGGACCAAATCCTAAGGAACTCCAATACTTACAGGGTAGATTAAGAAGAATGATCTGAAGTGGCAAATGGGAGAGGAGAAAAATTAGGAGTGATGGAAGCCAGATTGAAGGTAAAGAAATGGAGATGGTGTTAAAGATGCCTTTTGAGAAGTATGGATGTAGAGAAGAACAAACAGTGGGATACTAGCTAAAAGGGTTGTGTGTCCTATTTTGGTTTGGTTTTGTAAGATGAGAGATGCTGGAGCATATTTTATTTTGCTAATGGGAAAAATATAACAAAGAAGGAAAGATTGATAACGCAGCGGAGAGAGTGAGAGAAAACCCTTGAGAATGAGAGAATGGATAAGATGTGCTCAAGAGCTCAGTTGAGATAGTTGGAGCAACATTTCCTTCTTACTAATGGGTGGAGAGCAGATGATGAGCGCCGGTGTAGTGATGATTGTAGATCAGTGGTTGACAGGTGAGGGTGTGCCCACCAAATGACTTCTCTGTTCCTAGGATGGAGAGTGGAGGAGGCTGTTTAAGAGAGAGGAGAAGATATGGAACCCAGAAAGAATGAGAATAGAATTGCTGAGTGCCTCAGTGCCCATGTAGGCTTTGTGATAGCTCCCTTTACCTCATCCTTCTTCATAAATTGTCAGAGGTATCTTATGTTCTATGGAAGAATGTCAAGATTTTTAAAAGAAGATCCACCCTTGCCTAACAAGCTTATCACCACTCCATCTGTCAGTTTGACACACTGTGGTGATTCTCATGTTGCTGTGATGGCGGAAGCTATGCCACCAGTGTTTGAAATATCAACAGGGTCATGCATTTTGGACAGTTTTCAGTGGAGCCTGTAAAGACAGACAAGGAGGAAAAGTCTGATGATCTACTGCTGAAAATTAGCCAGTAAAAACTTGTGGATTACAACAGAACATTTTCTAACTCACTTGCTTTGTACATGTCATCAGGCGGGATCAATTGCTAGAGGAAAGCATCATATTTGGTGAAATAAAGGGCCAGCAGAGGCAAGAGAGACCCTCAGTTATGGATTGGCACAATGGCCACAAAGTGGATTTGAACATGCCATTGATTATGAAGATGGTATGGGACCAGGCAGTGTTTTATTCTTTTGTCTGTAAGGTCACCGTGAGTTGAAGTCAAGTCAACAGCAGCTATCTAGTTCTCTCTAACAATGTTACCTCTTTATTGTCATTGCAACATGATTCAGATAGAATAACTTCTCTCACATGTGTTCAGATATTGGTAAGTCATTTCTTTTAAAAGCAATGTCTGTCCCTGTGTCATAGTTTATAAAACAAAGATAAGTGCTTGTTTATGGGAAAGTAGTGTTCAGTAGTAAAGGCTCTTGATTTTAATTCTTTCAGGTCTGTGACAAGAAGTTATTATAGAGGTGCAGCCGGGGCCCTCCTTGTCTATGACATTACCAGGTAATGCACACCCCATCCTGGAAGGTGCTGCTTACCACTCTGCTTCCTGCAGTCTGCACTTGGAGTTTGACATGCTTGAGCTCCATTTCCATCTGCGTGCAGTGTGTGTGTGTGTTCTAGGTATGCAGGTGTGGGCAGCATTACCTGGCATTCAGGAAAACTACTGGCCACTTTCATTTTGTGTCTTAGATGTCTGTGAAGTAGCACCTACCACTGCTTTACCATGAAAGAAATAGGACTGTATGGTTTCAGCAGGTAAAGCAATCCTTAATGTTTCATTATGTTTCTTAGCATGATGCTTTGACATTGTCCTTAAAGTTCAAGAAGCAAAGCTTTATGTCTGGTAAGTTTTCAGAAGTATGTTGCTGGAAGTTTAGAGCACACCGACTGAACTTAGGCTGCCTGGGTTTAAATCTCAGCTCCCTAGTTACTAGCTGTGTTACCTCTTCAGATAAGTTACTTGACCTGTCTAGGCCATAGTTTCCTTGTCTGTAAAATGAAGATGATCATTATAGTGTAATTCTTATGAGGTTATTGGAAGATTTAAATTAGTTAATATAAAGCACTTAAGGAACTCTGGTGGCATGGTGCCTAAAGCACTTACTTGACTGCTAACCAGGAGGTTGGTGGTTCAAATCTGCCAGCCACTCCATGGAAGGAAGACTGGGCAGTCTACTTCCGTAAAGATTTACAACCTCGGAAACTCAATGGGGGTCATTATATGGGTCACAATGGACTTGATGGCACTGAGTTTGATTTTTTTGGTTTATAAAGCTCTTGGCACATCATAAGCATTGTAAATCTGCGCTGTCCAATACGGTAGCTGTTAGCCATGTATCTACTGACATCAAGTTGATTCTGACTCATAACAACCCTATAGGACAGATTAGAACTGCCACGTAAGGTTTCCAAGGTTGTAAATCTTTATGGAAGCAGACTGCCAAATCTTTCAGCACCTGGTGGATTTAAACCGCCAACCTTTCTGTTAGCAGTCGACCATTTAACCACCGCACCACCAGGGCAAATTCCTTAAATGTATACAAGAGTAGGAAATAAAAGGCACCAAGAGTCAGTCCTGGAGATGGGTAGACCTGGTCAAAGCCTGGCTCTGGCTCTGCCACTGACCACTGTATGACTTTAAGCTATGCAGTTTATCTCTGTGGGCCTTGGATCTCTCATGTAAAAGGGAAGTAGTAATGGAATCTGTGTCAGAGCCTCTATAAAGAATCAGTGTGATAAATTCCTATAAAACTAAGTACCAGGCACATTGCAAAGATTTGTTAAATAACAACAATAAGCAACTAAATCCTGTTTACCCAGAGCCTAGCACTATACCTTGCACACACTGAAAGCTCAATAAATACAGGTATGTGCTGCATAACATCCCTTTGTACCGTGGCTGACCTCATATACATTCATGGAGCAGGGAGGAGGGGCTTGCTTACAAGGGCTCCAGGAAGCAGGCAGCACAGAATTTGTGGCACCACAAATTGGCTACTGTGGCTTAGCTGCAGCTGGCAAGCCACATGGCAGTTTATAGCCCCTGAGCCACAGCACCTCCTGTGACTGTTGCTGGCAAGTGCCCTACCTAGCCGCCTCACAGGTAGGTATCTGCAGGGAGACACTGGGCTACAGCTGTTCCGCTCTGTCTCTCAGAACTTCCAATTCTGACCAGGCTCCCCTGGGTCTGCTTGAAGAGCCTACATACCCAGAGGCAGCCAATTACATGTTTGCAAACCCCAAAGCAAGCTTCTGCCAAGATTACTTTGATATGTATGCATCGAATATATACAAACATACAAACTGTCTGTGATAGGATGTTCACATAGCATCAAAAAATCAAAATCACATAATGTCCTGTTTCACAGAACATATGGTGGATGTTAAGATATGAACAGGGTGCATGCCTATATTTGTAAAGCTAATGAAGAAGATTCTGTTGATTTCTTTTTGTACCATAATTGTGTAAACAAGTAAAATACCCGACTCAGTGTCTCACTTTTCTGGAAACAATAACAAATCACATGGGTGTGGTATGTTCTGGTTACTGGGTCACCACGAAGGTGCTGTTGGCATTGCCCTGACAGGTCTAAAAGTAGGGTGAGTAGTGTGATTGACTGGAAAAGATTGCTAGTTTTATAAAATACACATATTATTTTCACAATCTTATATTATGCAGCCGTGAAACCTACAATGCGCTTACTAATTGGTTAACAGATGCCAGAATGCTAGCAAGTCAAAACATTGTGATCATCCTCTGTGGAAACAAGAAGGATCTGGATGCAGATCGTGAAGTTACTTTCTTAGAGGCCTCCAGATTCGCTCAAGAAAATGGCAAGTGACCTTTTACATCTCATTTTTTCTTAGAATACTGCAGGTTTGGGGATAATTTATTTGGGTTTTAAACATGTACTGGTGTTTCACAATTAAATATCATTTAGGACATGTGGAACTTCCAATTATTTTTACTATAAATTTAGACTTACTTAGCATCTCTTTGGTATATTTTGCATTCTGTCTATAATAGTTACTATAATGATAAAAGTAAATATAAGTCATTTGATTATAGATACCTTTGAAACTACTCTGAATTTCCATATAGAATTCATAAGAATTCCACAAAGTTAATGGTTTCTTATAGATAACAGAATGATAAAAATTCAGACATTTTAAATAACTTGAATTTTTAGAACCAATCAAAAACTAGAATATCCTAATACACGAGTAGTCAATTGGACTCTAAGATTACAAAATTATATTTTTACAGGTTGACTAGTTTACTGTCAAGAAATAAACGTGAAAGAAAAACATAAGCCTTATAAGCGTTTGTAAAGAAGCTATTTAGAAGTACAAAAAAGCATAAAAAGTTGAAACCAAAGGAATTTAGATGTAATTTAATTGAGCCTCAATTTTGCAAGTAAGGAAACAACAGGCAAGACAGGTTGTTGGTTTGCCTAAGATAGCAAGCAGAACATTTAAGACTTCTTCAGGGTCTAAATTACAAGCAGACAAACCAATGAAGTCCCAAAGTGTACATACTTCTGTTTGTAGTGATACATAGATTATCTGGTGAAGCAAATTGCTAGTTCATCTTAAATTGGCAACTTGTCTACTTTCACCAGCCTGCCCCGTGACTGACTCCAGGTAACTCAGACTATGAAAGTGTTTTTGCTTACTCAGTTTCTTAAACAGATTTAAATACTAGCATAAAATAGTAATTACTTTCAGAGAAGGTTAGAATTCTTCTAACATTTTAAAAAATATCTTGACATTCATTCCATATTCGTAGAAATGTATGGTTTTAGGTCATAAATTTCATTTAACTTGCTGCTTTAAGAACATTAAACAGAGTTTTGTAGTTCAAAAATTAAGATATCTTCTAAATACGGCTGTTTTGTTTGATGTCAATTTTAGAGCTGATGTTTCTGGAAACAAGTGCACTAACGGGGGAGAATGTAGAAGAGGCCTTTGTGCAGTGTGCAAGAAAAATACTTAACAAAATTGAGTCAGGTAAAAGGTTTTCCATCACTTAATATTTTCAGGAATGATTTGGTAAAAAAAGAAGAACAAAAAAACCTCTGTACATATGCCAGCCTAAAATTGCTATTTACTGCTTTGAAGATCACACCCCTCAATGCTCAGTTTTGTGTGTGATTACAACAACCCCAACAATGACAAGAGATAAATAAACCAGTTAAACTGATGGTGGGAAGTCAAAATTTCAGATAGCGTTTCTTTTTAGAACCGTAGCCATTTTGGGATTTGTCATTTAACATGAAGAAAAAATGTAGCTTTGTCCGCTCTCTTTCAACAACATTCTTACTCTGTTGAACTAGTTGTCATGTGTAGTGCCTAGGGGATTATGCTAACAGGATTATGAATAAATTATTAATGTTGGTAGATCCAGGTTGGGACAATCATAGAGCTGTGCAATAAAACGTAATTTTATTCCTGAAGCTGCCTGGTCATGCCTAAATTGTAATCTACCTTGTTATGGTTGTATTCATTGCTTCAGTAAAATTAAATGTAAATAACCCTTAATTTAGGCAGCTGACAAAGTACTATGTAGTTGTCATTTTTTAAAGTTGATTTTTATTTAAATATTACCAAAATTACAGGTGGGCATTCACCTTTTATTCAAATGTGTGAGTGCCTATTATTTGTTAGACACTAAGGGTTGCTATGAATTTGAATCAACTTGGTGGCAGTAGGTTTTTTTGGGGGGTGTAAGATACAAAAAGAATAAATCACTGCCCTTTCCAGGAAGAAACTATCTTTCGAGGGAGATGATCAAAAAATAATTAGAATGTAGTGTGATAGATTCAGTAATTGAGAGATGCACAGGATCTTATGGTAGCCTGAAGAAGAGAAAGCTAGCCCGGCATGGAGGTGGAGAGCATGTCGGAGAGGATTTCCAGGAAGGGTTGATGAGTGAGCTTGATCTTTTAAAATACAGGGAAGAGTAAGCCAGCCAACAGAGTGGGAAGGAAAGCACTTGAGCAGAGAAGACAGAATGAGTTGTGATTGATAGAAAATGACAGAAAGTTTGAAGTTACTAGAATAGAAAGGGTAAGGCACGGGGTAGCAGGAGAAAAGGTTAAAGAAAGGCAGGAGTGAGGTCAGCATTCCTCAGCTAGGAGCTGGAACTTTATCTAGTTGGTTACTGATCCTCAATCTGGCTTCACATGAAGTCACTAGGGATGCATTCAGAAATCATCACAGATTCAGAATTAATTGACATAGAGGATGGCCTAGACCTCAGTCTTTATAAAAGCTCTCCCATGTGATTCTAATGGTCATCCAAAATTGAGAACCACTGCTGGAAGGGGTGGGAAGCCATTCAAGGGTGGTAAGCAGGGAAGTAATATGGTTAGATTGTAGTGTAAGATGAGTCATATATGTAAGTGTCTATATTGAGGATAGACTGAAGGGAGAACAGGGTGCAAGCCAGATACCAATTAAATCTTTTTGAATAAACTAAGTAAAAGATGACTGATTAAAGCTCTAACAAGGATGTAGAAGTAGAGATGAGAGATATAGATGAATCTAAGAATTAGGTAATAGCATCAGTAAGAAAGGATGGTTGATTGCAGGGTTTGTGTTCAGGAAAGGAGGAGGAGCCAAGGACAACTTGTGGATGTCACACTAGGTAACTACTGGGTAAAGAGATACCACTGAGCCAGGAGATGCAAAAGGAAAATTAGGTATAAGGTGTGTTGCCTTTGCAGTAACGCTTGAGCATCCACATGCAGTTATCTCATAAGCTTTTGGGGGAATTCTGGGCTGGCAATATAAATGTGGTAGTCATCAATATATCAGAGTAGTTGGAGTTAGGAGAAGGAATGTGATCACTCAGAGTCTAGAGGGAGAAGACTAGGATTTAAGGATGACAGAGGAAGAGGAGCCTGCAAAAGAACCAGAGAAGAAAATGGTCAGAGGTGTGTAAAGAGAACCAAGAGAAAGGCAGATGACATTTAACCCACAATTTTAGGAGAAGAAAAGAGGAGGTTCATTATCAAATGCAATAGAAGTCCAATAAGCTAAAAACTGAGCTGAAAAGTATCCACTGGCGTGCAGTACAGGATGTCTTTTGTTATCTTTATCAAGAACACATATTGCCACTGATTAAGCAACAAATTGTTGTTGTTAGCCCCAGTTCATGGAGACCTTACGTATTACAGAACAAAACATGAAACACGGTCATTAGTATGTTTGAGTCCATTGTTGCGGCTATTGTGTCAGTGCATCTCATGGAGGGTTTCCCTAATTTTCACTGATTCTCTACTTTACCAAACATGGTGTCCCTTTCTAGCAGTCAGACTTTGCTGATGACTTATCCATGAGTAAGGGAGTTGAGATCTTGCCATCCTCACTTCTAAGGGACATTCCAGTTATATTTCTTCTAGGACTGATCTTTTAATTCCTTTGGAAGTCCACACTATATTTAATATTCTTCACCAACAACACAATTTGAATGCATCAATTCTCTGTCTTCCTTTTTCATTGTAACACAGGATTAATTTAAAAGATGGGTTGGGGGATGAAAGAAATTTTAGCATGTTTAGATATTGGGAGACAGAAGGGAAAGACAAAGGAGAGAAGGACCAGGAGAGGGGAAGACAGAAAGAAAATAGGGTACTGGGTGAAGTAGGAGAGAGAAGGTTAAGGGCCCAAGTGGAAGGATTGGGTCCCTACAGGAAGAAGACATTTCATCCTTTTATATTTTTTCAGTCTGAAGACAAAAATAAATTTACTAAACTTGGTACAAGAACTATTATTTTTGAAGATTCTGTAGTCTTTAACATTAAAGTTGGTTTAGTGTTAAGTTCAACAGGAGGTTTTATTTAAATTACCTCACTGCTTTACTGTTGCATAATAAGTTGACCATGTAAAATTTTTCAAGATAATTTCTTGTGAGATAATCAAAATCATAATTACATCTAGGAGAGAAAATATAAGGGTATAAAAGGAATCTTAAATAGTGCTTTTTTATTTCAAATAGTCAATACATTCACATGGTTCAAAAACCATTGTTTCTCCCCCTCTTTGTATATGTCTATGTGTGTGAAATATGAAATACTATAATTCCACTGTGTGTGTTACCATAATTAACCAGTCTACTTTGGACAGTTGGGTTATTGCCAGTGTTTTTCTATTACAAACAACACTGCAGGAAATCACCTGTTACATCTCATTTCACATATATGTACAGGACAAATTCTCAGAAGTGGAACTGCTGGCTAAAAGAACACATGTATTTGAATTTAGATAGAGTTTATTTAGATAAGAGTTTGTCAGATTGCCTTCTGTCAGGGTTGGAGCAATTAATAATCACAGTAGTAAAGAATGAAAGTGACTGTTCACTAAAGCCATGCCAGCAGAGTATGTTATCATATGTGGATTTTACCAATCTGATAAGTGAAAAATTATATCTCTATAGTTTTAATTACGCTTGTATATATAATCTATAGATAATTCCATATACAAAGAGCGCAAGAGTATACAGTGTGAAGTTACCTTTCACCACCACCCCTCCTTGATCCTGTAACCATCCAAAATCCCTTGAAGCCAACTATTATTACCAGTTTTTATGTATCCTCCCAGAGGCATTTTACGCTTGTGCAGGTAAACATCTATGTGTATATAGTGTGTTTCCTTGTTCTTTAAAATGGTGGCATGTGTACACTGTTCTCCACCTTCCTTTATTTCACTTAATACATTTTGGAGATTACAGAAGCATAAAAACTTTTTTTAATGAATACTTGATTGGTTCTCAGGTGAACTGGATCCAGAAAGAATGGGGTCAGGTATCCAGTATGGAGATGCAGCCTTGAGACAGCTCAGGTCCCCACGTCGAGCACAGGCCCAGAGCGCTCAAGAATGTGGTTGTTAAATATCAGCACTAGGGCAAACAAGGTGAGTGCTGGCAGTGTGAAGTATCTGTTTGCCCTTCTGATGCTGTGCTCATCTTTTTTTTTTTTTTCCATACTCTAATTTCTCACATGGGTAATTGTAGAGGCTATATTATAGCTTTTTACAAGTACATTCTGAAAAATAGATGTGATTATATAATTTTAGATGTTCTCATTGAAAGTCTTTAAGTTACATAGGGAATTCTTATACTTTTCTTCAGAAAGAAAGGAAGGACAGTTGTTGATAGGAATGGTTGAGATAGAGATTCCTTTGCTGTTATGACAATGAGGAGTCATCTGTGGGTTAATTAAAATGTCTAAGGGAATGTGCCTTTTCTAAAATAGAAGGCACATTTATAGTATTTGCAAAGGGAGATTTTAACTGTTCAAAGCTCCCTTTTTCCCATTTACCACAGTGGACTTTTTATTTATTGTCAACATTATCTAATAGGAATAGGTATAAGTCCTAAATAAAAGATGGTCATATTCTCTAATTCACTTTTTGGACTGTAAACTATATTTTTATATTTGTAAGTATGCAAATTTTAAATTGTTCTTAATATTTTTTAGGTGTACATACAATGGTATTTGGGACACAATTGTTGGAGCTTGAAGAATCTGAAGTTTTTTTTTTTACCACCATCTTTTTCTACTCAATATAAAAGTAGATCTTTGTGGGGGAAAAATAATTTGGGGTGTTATAGAAGCCAGTAGACATGGCACAGCAAACTATAATAAATCTAACTCAATGGACAATACCATTAAATGTATACATGTATGTAAAAATTTTGTTCCACATTTTCCCTTTTACCTATTGTCTGAAACATAGCTATGTACTGTATATATTCTAGCCCAGTAAGTCTCCACAGCATGGTATGTGGTGTATGACATAATAGAGTGTTGCACTAAATGCAATTTAATATTTTTTTTAATCATATGAACTAAAATTTGTTAATTGTGAGGTACACTTTTATCATCATGTCAATTATATTGCACAATTGGTTATACTTATGACCTGGTATTCAAAAATTCTGTCATTGATTGCCAGTGCATTTCTTAATTCTGTTCACCACATTCTACATAATGTTTACGTGATCCATGCTTGAAATACTAGATCATTAACATACCAAAATAAAATGGAAAATGGAGTTTTTTCAATTAACCTTACATTGTCCAGCTCTCTCTTGCTTTTGAAGTATCTTCATCCAAGTTAATTCAGGAAATATATAATGAGTATTGAGTACCTGCCCTGTTCCAGGCATGTGATCAGTACTAAGGACTCTAATACCTTTAACCAAACTTACCAGGCAACCCCAGCTATTGATAAAGTGTGATAGACCATATAACGTGGGACTGCTCACCTGTTTCCAGTTTGCTGATCTTTCTGGCTCCCTGCTAGAAAATATAGTTTGCTGTTTTGCTTTTTCTGGTATTCAGTTTCATAGCATGAATGCCTCTTTTTAAAATCTTTGATTGTTTTATGCTCATTTTAAAGAAACCCACTAAATCAAGTTAAAATTAACACATCCATCATTAAACAATTTTTTTATAGGTTTTGCTGGATCCTTAAATGCCTTACTGTACTGAGTTGACATTTTTTTAATTCACATAGGGTATATTGAAATATAATATATATTATATTACAAAGACTTGTTCTAATACTTTCAATAATCAATACAAAAAAATATATAATGCAACTTTTCTTTAAAGCTAAGATTCATTATTATTTAAGTCTGAAAGGTGAAAAAGTATTTCTCTTCATGTCATGTGTGTTCTTCCACTATGGCTTTTTCTTAAATGGTAGCTGCAGACTGATTGGTAAGCTTACTTAACTTTTAGTTAGATGCTGCCTATTACTTTTGTTGTTTTGTTTTGATCAACAGAGCACAGAAGCACATATAACTCTGAGGTGTGACTTTGATAAAAAAAAAATCCGTATGTATCTGTTTTTAAGTTTTGCTTTTTTTATGCCTTGAATGTTTTGAAAAGTCACTATCTGAAGCAAATTCTCAGACTGAACTACTTCTTGGATGTCACTGGAAGAATTTTTCACTTAATGTCTCATTTATGATGGCTTTTCCAGCTACTCATTTCTGAACAGATTTTTGCTTGAGATAGGAGCATGTCTAGTGTAACAAAGTAAGAATTTTTTTAAATGAGGTAAATTTAAATCTGGTTTATAAATGAGCCTGTTAATTAAACCCCAGGTACCACGTTTCATTTCATATCCTTTGATCAATGAAAGTAGGGAAACAAACCATGATGGTTGTTAATAAGGGCTCTTGCCTTTAAGAACAATGAAGAAGTGAGATAATTAGATACTGCTCAGTTTAGTAACAAATGTTATATATGTTTCCCATTACTTACATTTTCAGGAAGCTCTTACTTTACATTTCTAGAAAAAGTAATTTTGCAGTCTTCCCAGAAAAAGATTATGAAGTGATTTAGACTTGAAATTGTAATTTATTCTTTTTACAATCCAGCATTTAAATGAAAACAAGAACATTGCAATTTGAGAGTCTCTAATGGTTTTGTAAGGAGCCCTGGTGGTACAATGGTTAAGCAATTGGCTGCTAACCAAAAGGTCAGTGGTTTGAACCCACCAGCTGCTCCGTGAGATAAAGATGTGGCAGTCTACTTATCCAAAGATTACAGCTTGGAAACTCTAGGGGTACAGTTCTACACTGCCCTTGCAGGTCACTATGAATCAGAATTGACTCTGGCAACATTTTTGTTTTTATCTTAATGGTTTTGTTGAAAGGCTATTACTTATGGCTTGCTGAAATTATGCTTGAGTTGCTGAAATCTTTAAGAATATTGATTCCTAGTTGATTGACACTATTTGTTATTCAGAGTAAAGCCCCTGATGCTAAAATTAGAAACTTAGATGGTTTGTAATCCATACTGTGACATAGTAAATGGTTCTTCATTTTTGTCATTTTTGCCCTCAATTTGGAGGAAAGAATTGGAGGGGGTTAAACACTTGTGAGTTTTTAATATTTTTATGCCAGTTTTGAGTCTCTACTAATCTGACTACCCATGTACATATAATCTGAGCTTGTCCCATTTGTTATTTGTTAGTTCCTAATTGTTTTAACTTCCTTAAAATTGTTTAGAATTTTAAAGGAATTTATCAGAGAACACTAGACTTACCAGTTTCAGTGAGACGGAGGTAAGGCTGAGCCATCACTTGCTAAGGCTAGGTAATACTGCTTACTGGTAGAAAGTCATGTGATTAGGCAATTTTTTTCTTTTCTTTTAAAATAGCATTTATGTACTTTTACATTTGTATCATATAAATTTTCAAACATACACGAACAGAAAATTGTTGCTGTTGTTAAGTGCCATGGAGTTGGACCCGACTCATAGCGACCCCTCCTTGGGTTTCCGAGGCAATATCACTACAGAAGTAGTGATATTCCGAGGAGTGGCTGGTAGTATAACAAACATCTTCCTTCCGAGGAGTGGCTCTTCTGAGGGTTCTGTATTCTAAAATATGGAAACAATTATGTTTACTAAATATTAAGAGCCAACTAATTATGTATGGTCAGGACATTAGACGACGTGTAGCATTGGGAAAGTCAACTGCGAAGGAACTGTTTCAAGTGCTGAGGAGCAAGGATATCTCCTTGAGGACAAAGGTGCGCCTGACACAAGCCATGATATTTCCAATCACCTTGTATGCATGTGAGAGCTGGACAATGAATAGGGAAGACCGAAGAAGAGTTGATGCTTTTGAGTTGTGGTGCTGGCGAAGAATGCTGAAAGTACCATGGACTGCTAAAAGAACTAACAGATCTGTCCTGGAGGAAGTGCAGCCAGAATGCTCCTTGGAAGCAAGAATGGCCAGACTTCGTCTCACCTATTTTGGTCATGTTGTAAGAAGGGACCATTCCCTGGAGAAGGATGTCATGCTTGGTAGGGTGGAGGGTCGACGAAAGAGGGGGAGGCCTTCAACGAGATGGATTGATACAGTGGGTGCGATGATGGGCTCGAGTATAGCAGGGATTGTGGGGCTGGTGCGGGATCGGGCAGTGTTTCGTTCTGCTGTGCATGGGGTCGCTATGAGTCGGAAACGACTCGACGGCACTTAACAACAACAACAACAATTATGTATGAGGGTAAAATTCTAAGTTCTGTATTTTTGGTGGGAGCGCTCAGATAACTTTATATTGAATGCAAAATTTTATAATATAAATTCAGGGTAAGTTACCACATTATTCCCTTTTCCAGAAAGATTATTACATCAGTTTCTGTGGCCCTAAATGTATTTACTAAGCTCTCATATGATCCCATTTTCTGGGGAAAATGGTGCTTTTATAGGACACTTACGTGTAGTTCTCCGAACGCTTCCTTGCTTTCTCATTACCTCTGTGCCTTTGCATGGACTGTGCTTCCTTCCCCTGCACTGCACCCAGCCTGCTCTCCAGGTCTGGCAAGCTCAAGTCCTGGTGTCCAACAGGTGCACATAAAGCTGCTCTGCTAAGAAGCCTTTTCTAACCACCCCACCCCACCATACAAATGCAAGCACGTTGCTTCCTGAGTTTGCTACACTAACCTGTCTTTTGGTATTGATGACATTGATCTGTATATTATCCTTATTTTGACTTCTATACTAGACTAAGACCTCTGTGTCCAGTGCCTGGCACATAGGAGAGGTTCAGAAGCTTATAGAAAAGACAGTCTGGCTGTCCTCAAGTCTAAGTAAAACCATTAGTGTTAGAACTGGAAGAGTACTCAGGTGTTACTAGTCCAGCTATCCACACTCCCTTTTGCTAAATCCCCAAAAGGCAGTCTTGTGATCCTGCTTATTTACTTCTGGAAGTAAATGGAGGAAGTTAAGTAACTCCCAGAGCAGCGCACTCTAGTTTTGAAAGTTGGCTATAGTACAGTTACCCAATTATGTTATTTCCAAGGTTGAGAGCTTTTCATGTTTAGGCTACAAATGCTAATGTTTGGATTAGTATTTCTAGGAAATTCTGTCTGTATATTCTTAGTTGACCTCTTTCTAACCTTCACAACATGGCCTGTGGGCACTACCAAGCAAATGCCCAGACTGCCGTATGCTCCATCTAAGCATAATTGGACAATATAAAATTAGGAGGCTGAGGGCTCTCAGAAGCAACTAACATAATATGATCATCTCTAGACCTCTGCTTGAAGGTCTAGGCATGTATCAACTGTTCCAGTATGGTACAATGAGTTATAAATGGTTGGGGATGAAATATGTCAAATAAATCAATTTTGTTCATTACACATGCTCAGTGACAACTGACGAGGCCCTATACTGGAGCAGAAGCCAGAACTCTGATTACATCTTGGAAACTTAGTAATTCTGCCATCTTTTCAAAGAAATATAGAAATGACAAATGATAGTTTTCCTACCTGAATTTTAAAATTAAATGATTTTATCTAGAAGTTTTTAATTTTGTATTCTGTTTAGGTTATTTATACATGTTTTTATCTGATCTTCCAAACTGTAACTATATCTGAGTAATGAGAATTATACTTGAATCTGGAGATATCCTGCTCTGAGGATCTTTGCAGCTACAAGTATGCCTTCTCTTGTTCGTTGTGTTTCTGACTTCTTTTCCAAGTATAGGATTTAATGCCCACTGTTCCTTTTCTCTTTCAAAGAAATATTTTATAGGAGAAATTACTGAACAATTCTTAATATAACAAGCACCTCCTTTTTAATGTGGTTAATTGAAATGTCTACAATAATAAAACTTTGAAGGGGCATGACATATTTTATAGCTTAAAATATTTTCCCATTTAGCAACTCACTGAAACTTCTAAACAGCCCTGTGGTGGTATGCAAAATGGGTATCGTGTGTTGTGCCATTGCACATTTGAGCCACGAGATGCAGAGACTGGCACCAGGCCCCAGACTCCAGTAAGACTTGGGTAAAAAGCTGGTGCAGACCCAGTGTACCTCATGGTGGAGCCAGGCAAGGTGCTTGGGTTTCTATTTATCAGAATCATTGTCCTCAACGTTTTATTCTGAAAAATCTCAAATACACATATTTATTGGACTTTTAAGAACAACACTTCTAATTTTAACTGGTATGAGATTTTTCCATTTTTAAATTACTTTTAGTGCTAAGTTGTTAGAGGTGGAAGTAAGTTCATTTCATCACTGTAAAACCATGTTTTTTTTCAAAGTTGCAAGATTAATAGCTTGCTTTTTTGACCCTGCCTTCAGTAAATAGAAAACACTACAAATTTAAAGTGCATGAATGAAAATGCATGCTAATTGGTTTATAGAATGCTTGTCAAAATCTGTCCTCTGCATTTAAAGGTGCCTAGTACTGAAGTTGTTTGTCTGTGAGTTATGTGTTTCTTTTGTGAAGGTAAGACTTGTTGTGAGGCTCTGTGCTGATGGCTGTTGCTTGTGACAGTGGGGAGGTTGTTCCCTTGCCCACCACATCCAGTGTGTGAGTTTTGGCAATGTTCCTGCACTGTATGCCAATAAACTATTGAACCAAGTTAGCTCTTGCCTGTGCTGCTTCTCATCTCAATTTATTTAACTTAGTCATTGAGCAAGAGTAGAAGAAAAAAATTCATTATTTACTCAGGATTTTTCCCTTTATAACTATCTGATTATTTTACTATTTTACTTTTCCTATTTTTATTTCAGGGACTAATTTCATCTTTAGCTAACCTGGACCTTCAGACTTTTACCATATTTAGTTACATTTTAGGAACTATATTGTTGTTGTTGTTATGTGCCATCGAGTCGGACCCAACTCATAGCGACCCCTCCTTAGGTTTCTGAGGCAGTATCACTACGGAAGTAGATTGCCCAACCTTCCTTCCGAGGAGTGGCTGGTGGATTTGAACCGCCAGCCTTCTGGTTAGCAGTCAAGTGCCTTAGGCACTATGCTACCAGAGCTCCTAGGAACTATATAGTGGCCTGAAATTTAGACAAAACCTGTTGTGTGTTTATAAGGTTCTCCATTGAGATGCCGTTTTACCATGGTTGTCAAGTTTGTTTCATAACAATGTCAGACATCCACAAGGGAGCATGTATCATAGGCCCGAGGCCACCATGGAGAGTGTTTAGCTGAGCTGATTATGGTGCCCTTGCCCTGGGAGGAGATGGTAGCTTCTAAGGAACCTCAGCAAGATCAGCAGGAAGCGCTTGGTTTGCACTTCCCAAGATTACCCAAAAAGCCCCAAGGAGACAGGGGGACTCCCCAGTTCATCTGAAGTCCTGAAGTTCTAAATAATGAAACAGACTGCTGTAGTAATTGTCACAGGAACCTGTCAACACCTAAATTATAAGAACAATAAAATACAAATGTCTTTACAAGTTTACTTTTGTGTCATAAGACCATCTTTCATGTAAACAAAGCTAGTTGGTTTTTTGGGAAACATGTACTTAACAAAAAATTCAAGCAATGTACAAATGTGTTTCATTCTAAATTCCCCTTCCCACAGGCAACCACTTATTTGACATGCTGTGTACACCTGTAAGGAGCTCTGGTGGCACAGTACCTAAGGCATTTGACTGCTAACCAGAGGCTGGTAATTCAAACTACCAGCCACTCCACCAAAGGAAGATGAGGCAGTCTACTTCTGTAAAGTAGCCTTGGAAATCCAGTGGGGTTTCTGTGAGTCAGAATTGATGATGGCAGTGGATCTGGTTTTATGTATGTATGTATGTATAAATTATTATATTATTTATATATAATTATTA
>NW_006921637.1:15220886-15241565 GCF_000298275.1 Orycteropus afer afer | reverse complement strand
TCCTCAGAAGGAAGATTGGGCAATCTAGTTCCATAGAGATACCACCTTGGAAACCCAAAGAGGGGTCGCTATTTAGCGAGTCAAATCAACTCAGTGGCAATGAGTTTGTGTGTGTGTGTGTGTGTATACACACATTTAATACAATGGAAGCATTTGTTTTTTAAGTATGCTCTAAGACTTGTACACTTCCATTGTCCTCAGCATTCCCCCTATAGGTCTAGCTCATTATCAGAGGTAGGGTGACAAGAATTTAACACAATTTAAATATTACCCTGTGCTGTTGTGAATACTCTTATTCAGTACATCTGCACATACAAATTTATCAGATTTTAGAAGTAGAATTGCTAAACCAAAGAGATACTCCTTTTTAGTACTGATGACGCCAAATTGTCCTCCAAAGAACTTAAACCAATTTATACTCTCTTTAATAGAATAAACGTTAAGTGCTCAACTGCTAACTGAATGGTTGGTGGTTCAAACCCACCCAGTGGCTCCACAGGAAAAAGACTTGACAATCAGCTTCCATAAAGATTATAGCCAAGAAAACCCTGTTGGGCAGTTCTGCTCTATCACATAGAGTTGCTATGAGTCAGAATTAACTCGAGACATCCAACAACAATATAAGAGGCTGAACTACTTAAATCCACACACAGTTTAAAAAATGATTTAATTAAAATTCATATTTTATCTTTGTTAAATTTTAATTTTGGCCATATATGTTCTCCAGACCAAAAACCAAACCCACTGCCATCAAGTTGATTTCAACTCAGTGACCCTTGAGGACAGAGTAGAAGGTGGGAAAATCTTCACAGAAGCAGACTACCTCATCTTTCTCCTGCAGATCAGTGATGGATTCGAACTGACAAACTTTAGCTTAGCAGCTGGATGCTTTCACCACTATACCACAGGAGCACTTCATAAATATTATGGTAGTCATAAAAAGGTATTTTATTTTAGAAATGGTGATCACACACTAGCTGCTGCAACACTGTTGTTAAAAACTACCACATGAAACCACTAGGAATACCAAGTCCCTGGTCTAGGAGAAAGTAGAACAGAGCTTGTGTCCACAGGAGAACAAGTGAAAATCCAGTAGCCCTGACATACTTAAGTGAGACCTGGTTCTTTTAGAAAACCTTGATAAATATCACCTGGTTTCTAAAATGCCATACTGTATATTTCATTATGGATGTAACAGAATTATGCTAAAATTTCATTTTATTCCTTGAAAAAGTTAGTCTTTTTCCTCCATAACAAATGACCATCAAAAGATTAGTCATCTTTTTAATAATTCAGGATTATACCTTCCAATCCAAAAATGTCAGAGTTTTAAATAGAATAGTATTTAAAGTATTCTCTCAGCACCCTACTTCCCTATAGGTCAGCTTCCTAAACAGTAATCGCAGTAGATGGGCTCTAAGAATATTTACTTAAGGACCCAGGTTATCAGCCTGGTTCAGGAATCACATGTTCCTGATTCAGGAGCCTTCTGTTCTTGAAGTCTCACTCTGTGTACAGAGTTTCTTGATGTACACATGCGAATTTTTCTCCCCTTCCTTAGGCAAAAGGATACATATACACTATCTTGTTTACACCAAATGGTATCTTGGAACTCTTTCTACATTTTAGTACATTGAGAGAGTTCTCATTAAGGCTGCATATTACATTTTTGTGGATATACTATGGTTTGTTTAATCAGTATTTTATTGCTGAACACTTGGGTAATTGCCAATCCTGTGCTTCCTTTAAGTTAATTCCAAGACAGTTTGATAAAATAATAGCATTTTCCTTCCCTCATCAGAAAAAGTAATAACCTTCCTTCCAATTTAGCCCCTTTCCTATACACAGACATGAACTATTTAGAAAAATTGATGGAGGGATTGGGGAAAACCCAACAACTAGAAATGTAGAAGACCTTTTTGTTTAAAACTTTATTGAAATAAATACAAGACCAAGTATGGAAACATACTGTTTGGGCATAGATTCGATGTTACAAAGATGTCAGTCTACCACAAATTAGTAAATTCAATTCAGTTTACAAGTCACAAATGGAAATTTTTAACAGCTAAGTCACTGAATTTGACAACTCATTCTGAAGTTCATACGGAAAGAAAATAGCTAAGAACAATTAGGAACAAGGGTAAAGGTGGGGAAAACTGGCCCTAGCAGATAGTAAGCAAACTTCTAATAAACAAACTATGCTATAAATTCAAGTGTAGACAAATAGATTCATTCAAAAGCAACATCTAGAAACTTTCCCATGTATCAGTGGGATTTATGGGGAAAAACAAATCTGATTTTATCTCACTAAGGATTCTTTGATGAATAATAAGTCCATATGCTACCCATTTGATTTTTAATAAAGAGACTGGATGCTTCTTATTCACAAAAAAAAATTATTTCCAATTGGAAAAAAAAACAAATAGCAGAAGACAAGATTTGCAAAAACATTAGAAGAAGATACAGGTATTTTGTTTTTTATGATCTCAGGGTGAGTCATTCTAAAGGTGACATAAAATCCCCAATCTGTAAAGAAAAAAGGTTGACTATGAAATTTAATATTTTCTCTAAGACAAAAAAGAATATAAAGTTATACAGTGGACTACAAGAAAATATTTGCAATATATTTAGTAGATTACTACCAAAGAGATATATATACAGGTCCTAACAAATAAGTAGAAAAAAAGAAAGCCACTAAAAAGTCACTGTGTTTTCCTAAATACACTTTTTCAAAATAATTTTCAAAGCAAAAGATGGGGCACAGGCACTAACAGGTCATTCGTAGAATAAATAAAGATGATTGATAAGTATGAAAAAAAGATACTAACCAAACTAATCAGGGAAATGTATATCTTGCTAGAGGTTTATCAATTATTTTTTTCTTTTTTAACTTTTCAAAGAACCAGCTTTTTATTAACTTTTTCTACGTTTGTTTTCAATTTTATTGTTTGTGCTCTACTTTTTCTTTCAGCTTGATTTGGGTTTCTTACTGTTTTTATAAGTATCTTAAAGCAGAAGCTTAGATTACTGATCTGAGATCTTTTGTGATATAAGCATTCAATGCTATAAATTTCCCTCTAAGCACAGTTTTAACTGTGCCCACAAATTTTGAGATGTTTATTTCTGTTTCCCTTCAGTTTAAAATACTTCCTAATTTCTCTTGAGACTTCCTTTTTGACTGAGGGATGAATAGCACATTGCTTAATTTCCAAGTGATTTGAAATTTTCCTAATCTTTCTGTTACTGGTTTCTAACTCAATATAGTTATGGTTGGACAACATACTTTGTATGATTTAAGTTACTTTATATTTGTCAAAGTTTATTTTATAAACCAGGGTACGTTACACTTGAAAGAATGAGTACTCTATTGTGGTTGGGTGCAATTTTCTATAAACTTCTTTTGTTACTGTTGTTAGGTGCAGTCAAGTTGGTTCTGACTCACAGAGACTATAGAACAAAACACTGTACCATCCTCATAATTGTTGCCATATTTGAACTCATTATTGCAGCCATTGTGTCAGTCCATCTCATTGAGGATCTTCCCCTTTTTCACTGACCCTCTACTTTACCAGGCATCACATACTTCTCCAGGGTCTGATCACATGTCCAAAGTATATGAGACTAAATTTTGCCATCCTTGCTTTCTAAGAAACGTAACTGGCTATACTTCTTCCAAGACAGATTTGTTCTTCTGGCAGTCCACAATATGCTCAGCATTCTTCACCAGTATCATAATTCAAAAGCATTATTTCTTCTTCGGTCTTCCTTATTCATTGTCCAGCTTTCACATGCATTATGAGGCAATTGAAAATACCATGCTTGGGGTCAGGTGCAACTTAATCTTCAAAATGACATCTTTGCTTTTTTAACACTTTAAAGAGGTTTGGCAGCAGATTTGCCCAATGTAATGTGTCATTTGATTTATTGACTGCTGCATCCATGGGCATTGATTGACAAGTCTAAGTAAAATAAAATCCTTCACAATTTTAGTGTTCATGTATCATGATCTTGCCTCTTGGTCCATTTGTGAGGATTTTTGTTGTTGTTGAGGTTTAATCCATACTTAAGGCTGTAGTCTCACAAGATGACTGAAGTAGGTAGAACAAAGTCTGGCCAGGCTTCTAAGGAGCATTCTGGCTGCACTTCCTCCAGGACAGATTTGTTCGTTCTGGCAGTCCATGGTATTTTCAGTATTCACCAGCATCACAATTTTACTGACAGAAATGTTGAAATCACCAACTATAATTATGAAATTGTGCTTTTCTTCTTTCAGCTTTTTCAGATTTTGCTTTGCTCTGTTGAAGCTCTGTTGCTAGATGCATACACATTTGAGAATGTATATCTTTTTTGGTGAATTGACCCTTTTATCAGTATATTAAAAGCAAATAAACCCATTGCCTTAGTGTCAATTCCAACTCATGGTGATCCTATATGGTACAGAGTAGCACTCTAGGGTTTTCTTGGCTATAATCTTTACAGAAACATATCACCAGGCCTTTCTTTTGCAATGCTGTGGGTTTAAGATAGCAGTCAGGCACAAACCATTTGTACCAATTAAGGACCTTTTTATCAAAATGTAATGTCACTTTATCCCTGGTAATTTCCTTTGCTTTGAAGTCAACTTTGTCTTTTATTAATATAACCACTACAGCTTTATTTTAAATTAATGTCTGCATGATGTTATCTTTTTACATTGTTTCACTACTAACCTAGCCATATGATTATATTTGAAATAAATATCTATTTATACTTGGATCATGATTTTCTTGTAATCCATTCAGACAATCTCTATATTTTAATTGGTGTTTAGATAATTTACATTTATTGTAATTACAGTTTGCTCTTTCCTCCCTTTTTTGCATTATGTGAACTTTTTAGTGTTCTACTTTAATTTATTGTGATTTTGACTACATCTTTTTGCATAATTGAGGAATTACAAATCACTTATATTTTACAGTCTATTTAGAAGCATTCTTTCTATCACATTAACTGGAATGTTGAAACCTTACCATCTGCTCTGCTGCCGCTTTATGCCCTATAGTCTTGTATAACCCATCTACATACATTGAAAACCCCATCAATGTTATATTTTTTGCTTTGACTCATCAAATACATTTTAAAGAACTATTCAGTTTACCCGGGAGCTCTGGTAGCATAGTGGCTAAGGCACTTGGCTGCTAATCAGAGGCTGGCAGTTCAAACCCACCAGCCACTCCTCGGAAGGAAGATGGGGCAATTTACTTCCGTAGTGATACTGCCTCGGAACCCAAGGAGGGGTTGCTATGAGTCGGGTCTGACTCGACAACACATAACAACAACAACAATTCAGTTTACCCAGATATTTAAAATTCTTTGCTCATTCTTCATTCCTGATGTTCCAAGTTTCCTTTTCTTGTCTGAAGAGCTTCCTTTAGAGTAGGTGTGCTGGCTGGGGATGCTTAAGTTTTCCTTCATCTGAAAATGTCTTTATTTCACCTTCATTCCTGAGGGATATTTCACTAAATAAAGAATTCTGCAGTACTTCAGGAAATATTGTGCCACTCCCTATGGCCTCCATTATTTTTTATGAGAAATTGACTGTCATTTGAATTTTGTTCCTCTACAGGTAATGCGTTCACTTTGCTCTGGCTACTTTCAAGAATGGCTTTTAATTTTTTAAGCAGTTTATGGTATGTCCAGGCATGAATTTCTTTGGGTTTATCTGGTTTGGGCTTCACAAAACTTCTTGAATCTGTATGGTTTATATCTTTCACCAAATGAGATTTTCAGCTATTACTTCTGCGAATATTTATTAAGCACTTTCTCATATCCTTCTGTGACTCCTGTTATTGTCCAACAGGTGACACTCTATTTTGTTCTTTTTAAATCTTTTTGCTTTCTGATTTTTTTTCCTTTCTTGATAATTTCTACTGACCTCTTTCTTTTGTCATCTTCCTTTCTGCTTCTGAGTCTCTTCCATGAATGTTATTTATTTTTTAAGTTTATAGTTTTCCAGTTCCAAAACTTTCATTTTGTTCTGTATATTATTTTCATGTTTCTTAGTGTGCTGAGTAATTTGAGATTGTATTATAGATATTTTAATGTTATAAGCCTCAGACTCTTCTTTATATCCTATAGGAAATTTTATATTTTTGTTTTAGCAGGCAATTGATCTGGTTAGGTTTAGATCACAAGTTCCAGCCCACCTTCTATGGGTGTTGGTTCCAATGTCAATTCAGTTTTCAAAACCATTGCTATTCTATTTGGATCTGTCCTATGTGTGTACTATCTTATGATCAGTCTGGTACCTGGGCAGAGCTCTCTTAGCTCAGCTCTTACAGTCTGTTACGTTAGTTAGGATCCACTCCACCCATAAGCAGGATGAACAGGTTGGGGGGTGAGCCCAAGAATTCTTAAAAAAATCTTTGCAGAGTCTCTTTCCTTTGCTTTTCCTTCTCTACTGTCTCTCCAGTACTCTCTGATACCCTGAGGCTTTCCTTGTTTTGGTCTGCCAGCCAGAAACTGCCCTCTTCCATAATTGAACCATGTAGCAGAAGACAAAAAAAAAAGGGGGAAAAAAAAAAAAGTCACTGCCATCAAGTCAGATCCAACTCAATGACCCCGCCTTGTGTTTCTGAGGTGATATCACTACGGAAGTAGATTTCCCAACCTTCCTTCCAAGGAGTGGCTGGTGGGTTTGAACCGCTAGCCCTCTGGTTAGCAGTCAAGCTAGCCATCTGGTTAGCAGTCAAGTGCCTTAGGCACTATGCTACCAGAGCTCCCCTATATATAGCCTGTTTCTTACTATTGTCTTGTTACTGGTCACAAGACAATAGTAAGGCCCTTATATGGGTCAAACATTAGACATCTGATAACAAATAAACTTTAGAAACAGGCTATATATTCTTAGCACCATTCTTTAGCTAATCCAGTGAAATGTAAAACCTTCCTTTAAGCTGTTTTGTAATGAAGCAGCCAATTTAATAAGAAAACATGTTTTTCAAAATCATAAAAAAAAAAAAAAAAAAGGCTTACTGGTCTGATAGAGACTGGTGAAACCCCCAAGATTATGGCCCCTAATTACCCTTCAGGCCCGGAATTGAACTCACTCTCATGGCTTCTAGCCAAACAATATGCAGGCATATAAGGTGAACATTTATACCAGGTAGGTACACGCCTTAGAACAATCAACCATGGGAGATCAGAAGGGCAGTATTTGCACAAGGAGATAGCTTAGAGGGCAGGAATGCATAGGAAAGAAGGACACAGGGAAAAGGTAACTACAGGATTAACTGGGAAGAGAGCTGTTGCTTTATGGGGATTGCAACCAATGTCATGAAACAAAATGTGTATGAACTGTTGTATCAAAAATGAGTTTGCTCTATAAACTTTCACCCAAATCACAATGATAAAATTTAAAAAATGCGTTTTTAGTTCTAACGTATATTTTGCCTCTCTCCCTCCTTGCCGGTAATACTATTGAATGTTTTAAATATCAAATACTGTAACATTTAATTTGCAAAGTTTATGCCCAGTACAATTTAAAAAGGATAGGGAATATCTTAAAGATTTGAAAAAAAAAAAAAGCTGAATTATGCAGAATTCTCTTTTGGGAAATTACAGCTTCCAATAACTCAGAAGCCACTGTGCTTGACCTCTGGCAATGTAGTTTGCTGAGCAAGGCTCAAGTGACCAGGCAGCCCTACCTTTCAGATGTTCAACATGACAACAAGGCTGTGAAATGGCATAGTATATGCCTACTGCATTATGAACAATTAAGGTAACCTAGGTTGGCGATTCAAACCTCTGCAGAAGGAAGATGAGGCAGTCTACTTCCATAAAGATTTACTGCCTTGGAAACCCAGTGAGGGTAGGTATGAGTGGGAACTGACTCGATGGAGTGGGTTTTACTCTTTTAAGAAAGCAATCTCTGGGGCTTTAACAGAAAGAATAGATTCTGATTCACTTTGATCCAACAAGTTATTACTTCAATATTCTACTATTGCTTTTAATGAAAAGGAAAGTAACACAAAAAACACATTTGGAGCTCAGGTGGTACAGTGCCTAAGGCATTTGACTGCTAACCAGTAGGTTGGAGGTTCAAACCCACCAGCAACTCCATGGAAGGAAGACAGGACAATTACTTCCATAAAGATTTACCACTTCGGAAACCCAAAGGGGTTGCTATGAGTCGGAATCAACTCGATGGCAGTGAGTTTTTTGGTTTTAATTAAGCACTTAAAACCAAATTTAGAAGGTTTTAGATAGAAATTATTTTATATTTCAAATGTCACTGGATTCCCAGTTTCAAACCTTTTCAACATGAAAAATAATTTTAAACTATCTCACTGTCTTGCAAGTTGTCCAAAGAATTATTAACATGATTACAACTACATTAGTTTCTAGAATGAGAAGAAAAAAGTAGGACAACAGAGTTGTTAAAACTTTACAAGTTTCATAGGCTCAGAATGTAATTTTCACCCCTAAAAAAAGAAAGAAAAGAAACCCTAATGAAAATGGCGGATGACTCAAAATTGATTCATATTTATTTATTAGTTGTTCATGCATATCAAAAGTACTTTAAAAATCTTGTTAATTTTTCTACTTAAAAAGAAGGGGAAAGTTTTACCAATATTGCCTTCTAGGTTTTATATATCTCTGTATGGGGTTTTCAGTAGTAAGCACATTAAATACAAGTCTGTTTCTTAAATTATAGAAAGGCTGGCTTGTTGAAAGCCTAAGAAAAAGTCAGGTTTCTAAGGCAGTCCATCAGTGTGCAGCCTGAATTACTCCTTGAGTCCATCTTCTCTAAGATTGTCAGATGCAATATGAAAAGCTTGGGCTTAATGACTAAAACCTAACATGCAAGAAGTGGTTTAATGTAACAGTTAACACCTGCACAAATTGCCACATTAATTTGATTTTTAGGAACCTGCAATATTGAAAGGCTTTAATAGTAGTAACACCAAAATTATTAGCAAGGCTGTTCTGCACAACACATAGAATAAAGATTTATTATTGTTATATATACACCTCAAAGATTAGAAAAGCTGTCTATGTAAAAATTTACCTCAACACAATGCAAATATTTAAAAAGTTAAACCCTCAAAATTCTTCAGTTTTAGTTTTCAAAACTAAATACATTTATGTAAGATGACAGTATGTGAAGATTTTATGTTCTAAACATTGACTATAGTACTTCAGAGAACAAGAGTAAAATAATAAGGAAATGCTCCTTCTCACACATGTAACACTAAATTGTCATTTATACATCTTTAGGTACTAAAGAATTTTAGCACTCACCCATATCTTAGCTTCCAGTCTCTGCTAGGTGGAGAAAACTTGACTCATTTGATGGAAACAAGTTTTTCAAAACCATTTTCTACCCAAAAAGCAAATATAATAAAGAGAAGGAACGCTTCACTTAAGTACGTAGATTTGTTTGTGCCCACACACATACCATCGTACTTCATATTAAGTTCTATGTTAGATCTATTGGCTAAGAATCAAACGATAATGTATTTCAATCAAAACTATGAATATTTTACATCATTAAGACTTTGTTGTTACTAAATTCTGTAGAAGAAAAAGAGAAAGTAGAGACAGGAAACATCTCCAGTGGATACCTTAATATTTTTCTTATATCCCCAATGACAATCTCAATTTACAAATAAAATTTCAGATTACAAATTCTAAATGCAATTGCCAGCTCCTATACAATAGGCAAACGTCCTCGGTGGGTATATGCCAAAAGGCCAGACTGCAGCAACTGGTTAATTCCCCATTGTGTTCTTAAATATATAGATATAGATATAGATATACCTATATATATATAGATAGATAGATAGATATCCTGCAATTAAAAAAGCTGGTACTGTGATAGTCTTTGACTCAAGAAAAACTCCAACACTACTCTAAATACATATGCAATAATCCTTTATTTTTTGGAATGTATTTGAACTATTACAAGTGCCTAGATGAGCCTTTAAAGAGAAAAGGTAACCCTTATCCAGCTCAAATAATTTTTAAAATATCATGATGTACAACATGAACTGGTGCTAAACTAAAATGTAATTAAATTTAATTGTTCAAGAACTACCAAAGTTCTGGTTTTATTATACATGGAATCAACACTACAATTGAAACTCATTTTTTACCTGATGCTTGTAAATTCTTTCACAAAGAAAACTCCACATAATGAAGATGAATGAGTGTTATGCTGCAAGAGGAAAGATCTGACTAGCTATGGAGTTTGAGTAGTTATTCAGAATGAGATGAGTTTCAGCTTAGGAATACTGAATGTTAAGCATCCATAGCCATTTAAAGGCATTTGGTGTATCTTAAAAGATTAAGATGCTTTGAAAGAAAACTCTTGTAAGAATATCAAAGATTTAGGGAATTATCTTCATGAATAACTTTAAGTGTTTATGGCTTCAACTGTCTGCCCTACTGTTGAGGTAGGTGGCCATGGTTCATCAAAATATAACAATCTTTTGGAAATCCCCTAAGGAAAACCTTGCATAATCAGTTAGTTTCTTAAACCTGTGTCTTGGTCCCCTTGATGGTTTGGTTTACTTTGTTTTTTTCTTTAATTTACACTTTTTAAAAAGAGGCTGTCCAAGCAATTATGCCTTTATGCTCTTGCTGAATAGCACCTCATGTACTCTGTCATCCACGGGTTGTCTGAAGAGAAAGTCTTTATCTTTCTGTTTTTCTCCACATCCACAGAGTGGGCACGTTGTCTCTGAGCAACCAGTTTCCTTTTTTCCACTTGTCTTCTGTTCTTGGCTCGTAATGCTGATTCATGAATCTAAAAAGAGTTTAAAAATAAAACTATAATAATTTAAGTGGCTTTTGTACTAATTTTCAAGAGCATTCACAATGAAGTACCCTCAGATTTTCTGAAAACAGAAGTAGTCAAGCTCAGCCGTTTTATGTACAAGGAACTAAAAGGAAAGCTTCCAGAAAGCTGTTCCCATTGAACATACTGGCTTATTCAGGATCAGTGACAAGGAAGCTAAGCAATAGAAAATGTCTGTTCTCTGGACTAAACTTCAGATATAAATGACAGGCAACTGATTTTCATGTGTTTCAAGAAATTGACTTTGGAAAATTGTTGGGACTGCTTAAATGGATACTATTCCATCAAAGAACTTTAAATGTTTTCTAGCAATATACTGAAAAGATAATGAAAGGATTCTCAAGGGATTTTACCACCTAAGACATTTCATACAGACAGATCCTGTTGATATTAATCCCATGGACCTGTCAGAGGTCTTTTGTTAAACTACAGCTTTGTTGTCTCAAATATCACTCAAAATAACACCATCTGCTAGGGTTCAAAAATCTGTTCAGTAAACTTCTCAGTGTAGTATTTAATCAGAATTCAAACAGTTTGCAGTTTCTCTTTCTGCTACTTTGAATGTATTCTTTACTTAGGCTTTACTAATAGTATCAGTGCTAACATAGATCATTGTTTTGTGACTGTACACATAAGGGTCTTATCATCTAACATGTTTTCTGACCTTGACACAGGGTGACAACAAGGCAGAGAAGAACTCATAGTAGCAGGAGTTTAAAATCTGCATTATGGATGATGATGAGAAACCATATAATGTAAATTGAATCAGAAAAACACAAGATATTTTATGGGAGATGTTTGGAACTACAGGAGAAGACATCTAACAGACAAACCACTAACAAAGGAGTCAAGGAAATACTACGTTATAAAGCCTATTGCTGTTAAATCAATTCTGACCCACAGACCTTATAGGAAAGCAGAACTGCCTATAGGGTTTGCAAGGCTATAATCTTTATGGAGGAGCTCTGGTGGCATAATGCCTAAGGCATTTGACTGCTAACCAGGAGGCTGGCGGTTCAAACCCACCAGCCACCCCTCGGAAGTAAGACTGTGCAATCTACTTCTGTAGTGATACTGCCTCAGAAACCCAAGGAAGGGTCGCTATGAGTCAGATCCAACTTTATGGAAGCAGACTGCTTTATCTTTCTCCCAGGGAGCAGCTGGTAGGTTCAAACAGCTGACCTTTTGGTTAGCAGCCAAGAGCTTAACCACTGTTGTTAAGACAACCAATAACAAAAGAGTCAAAGAAATACCAGGTTATCAAAGTCCAAGGAAACGGACACCTCTCCAGAGGTCAGTCACAAGCTGTCCTCCCACCTCCACCCTATTTTCTCCTCCCCTGCTCCTCCTGCCCATGTCAAAACTCAGGAACTCCTACTCATCCACATCTTCACTGGCTTGGTGTCAGTAAACTCTTCTAGGTGACAACTAACTTCCAACCAAGATCTGCTGGACAGATAACCGACATCCAGAATCCCGTTGTTAATCAGATTCCAAGTTCTGGGCTTTCCTGACCCAGTCTACCACCATCACAACCCCAAAGCATCCCACGCCTTAGGATATGAAACTCAATAACTAGATTGTAATCCAACCTTTGGTTATTCCCCAAAGGAAAATCAGAAAAGCAAATGAACATAGGCCCACCTCATGCACAGGGGCAGAAGCACAGACGTTGTGAGTTTTTTGGCTTCCTGTATCTGTCTGTCTTTCTCCCCAGCCATAAAGAGCAAATGGATGCTTGTTTTCTCTTATTTTACTTGATGTTCTTTGAGGACTTTTGGCTGTTTTCCTATTTTCTCTAGCAAACAAGGCACTTGGTTGTTGTCGAGGGTCGACCCCACTGGGTAGTTTGTCAGTTTCTTTTGTTTTGATTTTTTGTTCTGGTTTTTCTTCTACTTCTCTCACTGGCAATTCTTTTTTGGGGGGAAAAAAACAAGATGAAATGAAAAGGTTTACATATATCATTACTTTAAATATTTGGGTTGAAAATTCATAATGCTTAAGTTAGTAATATTTTCATTCTTATAGCTCAATTCATAAGTTTCACTTAAAGCAGAAATAGAGAAACAAGTTAGCAGAATGTTGTTTATCCCATTTAAAAGCCCACAACAAAGCCACCAAGACCTATTCAAAAGGAATTATTTTTCCTAGTATTCTGAGATTAACCTCTCAGTTTAATGTTAAAAGTTGGAAAGAAACCATGGCAGAAATGGACTTTCTTCAAGACCCCTAGTGATTCCCCTCAAGCCCAACCATCTTAGTGTCTTGCTTCAGGGAAAGATTTCAATTTGTGGTAATTATGCAGTAGACACAAGGTGTTAGTTTTTAAGTTACTCTACTCAAGTTCAAGGATTCCATTTCTTTTTGTTGTTCCATGATGACCAAAAATGCTCCTTATGGCTCTTACATGCTGCTTATGAGAAGTAGGTGGCTCCCTTGGTTTTAAAGGACCAAGTCATCAAGTCACAATAGAGAATGGTTTCCATAGTTACTAACCTAGATACAAGCTATGCAGTCTCAGTAGAAAGAGCAAGAGATGAGGGCTCCTGTGCTAAGGAGACTTCACCCACATTGCAGAAGAAATGACTGAGGGAACCAGGCCCACAGCCCACACAGCCCTAAGTATACAACTTTTAGTTGCTATTCTTTTCTTGTCTGTTTCTTGTGTTCTCTTTAAGTTATAATGAACCCCTGTACAGGACAGGACAGACACAGAAGCAAATGTTTGGAAGAAACCTTTATACATTATCTGTATAGATCATCTGTCATTCCTGCTTTCAGAAATGACCTTAACTATCCCAGCTTGAGTAGTTTATTACTAAAGAATAGAGAGTCCACCCCAGCCCTGGGCTCAGTGCTCCTCACCATCATGCACCATGTCTATAAACCCTACACGTGAGCTGTTTGGGGATGAGGGAGGTGCCAACATTCCACTTTAGGATTAGAACCTGAATCCTTGTGGTGTTCAAATGTGTCTTTGAGTGATGTGTCCACATCCTTTCCTCTTCTCTTTACTGGATCTATAAAGAGGAGGAAAAGAAGGACAATAAGGAAAAAGGGGGAGGAATATTTGTGAGCAGTATTTGTGTACATGGTTCAATACTGGGAAAGAGTGAAAAAATAATGCAACAATCTTCCCTGATTCTGTTCCTTGCTCCTTCTCTCCCATTCCATGTATATCTAGCCTAGATCTTTCAGGTAAGTTTTCTCAGAGAAGGTAGTAATCATTTAATGGGTAAGATAGAGCTAGCCAGGAGGAGATGAGGAAATAGAATTTCAGGAAGGGGGAAGGAATGGCTTCTTCAAAGGCATAGACAAGAAGGAATTATAACTATTGTAGTTCAGAATGACAAGTACATGGAGTCTGTGGGTTAAGACTCAGGCACAAGGGTGAGAGAAAGACTTCTAGACCAAACTATATTGTTGTCTTGTGCCATCAAGTCAGACCAGACTCACAGCGATCCCACCGTAGGTTTCCAAAGCAGTATCACTATGGAAGTAGATTGCCAACCTTCCCTCCAAGGAGTGGCTGGTGGGTTTGAACACCAGCCTTTGGGTTAGCAGTCAAATGCCTTAGGCCCAAACTAAGGAATGTTAATTTTCTCCTGAAAATAAAAGTCTAGAACACTGTGGTGGTTCAGGTTCTGTGTCAGCTTGACTAGGCTATGATTCTGAGTGGTTTGGCAGAAACTGTGTAATCATTCTCCATTTTGTGATCTGATATGAGCAGTCAGTCAGTTGAAAGGGGCGTTTATTTAGGGGTATAGCCTGCATTGCAATATATATATGGATGTTCTGGCAAAGCTTCCTCTCTCTCAATCCTGCATGCATCTTGTCATTCTCTAACCTCTGATTCTTGAGACATGAGCCAGTAGCCTGCTGCCTGACCTGCAGATTTTAGATTCACCAGCTCCTGCAACCATGAATCAGGAGAAGCCTCCAGCCTGATGCCTGGCCCACAGATTTGGGACTTGCCAGCCTCCATAACTGAGCCATTACCTGGAAATAAATCTCTCTATACTTATAAGAAGCTCTGGTCACACAGTGCCTAAGGCATTTGACTACTAACCAGAAGGTTGGCAGTTTAAACCCACCAGCCACTCTGGAAGAAAGACTGGGAAATCTACTTCAGTAAAGATTTCCCACCTTGGAAACCCAATGGAGGTTGCCATGAGTTATAATCAATTTGATGGCAGTAAGTTTGGTTTGGTTTTATATATACTTATATATGTTTCACTGGTTTTGTTCCTCTAGAGAACACAGCCTAAGACAGACTCCTTCCAGATCTGACTGGATGGTCAGACTATCCTCAGCTGTAAGGCCACAAAAAGATGAGGAAAGGATACTTGATCCCTTGGGTTTGAGATGCTCTTGGAACTGCCAAGGAGAGAGCTGGGCCTTAATCTGCAGCTCAGGAGAGAGGATGATATTTGAGATGAAAATCATGAACATGCAGGTAGGAGCTGAAGCTCTTGATGTGGATCAAATCACCCAGAAAAAATACCCAGCGTCAGGAGAGAGGAAGACAAAACCAGGCCACTGAGAACACCATTATTTAATAACCAGCTAGAGGAAGGAGATGCCAAGAAAGAGACAGAGAATAGCTAGAAAAATATTTAAATAAATAGATACATAGATAGATAGGTAGATAGATAAGCAGGAGAGCCTGGTGTCAGAGAGACTGAGGAAAAAATTTCAGAACAGAAGACAATTAACAATGATAGATATTTCAGAAATAAAGTGAGATGAGGATTAAAGGATTAAAGATACTTTCAAACAAAAACCATATTTACCACAACACAAGCATACCTACTCTGCAGAGAATTCTAAAGTATGTACTTGAAGGAGAAGGAAAATGATCGCAGGTGGAAGGTCAGAAATGCAAACAGGAAGGAAGCACAAGGCACCCCAAGGGTAGGTATAGGTATAGAGCTACCTAAAGGAACGTCAACAACAATAGTAATGATCACACTAATAATTCCTTGTGAAGTTCTAAAATACATGATATCAACAGCATTCAAGTAGTAGAAAATAAGGGTATGGATTAACAATAGATTTTGATAAGAATTCATGTTATAACTTCTAAGGGCAACTTAGAATAGAAACAGGGTATAGCTTCCAAACTAGATGAGGAAAGAAAATGGAATGATGAAAATAAGTCAATTAGAAAGAAATCAAGAAAAGAAAAAGAAACAGATGAACCAAATGGAAAGCACAAAATAACCCGAGAGATTTAAACCCAAATATATCAGTAATTTCATTAATGTAAATTGATTAACACTCCAGTTAAAATTGTCAACTATATTTACCCATACGCATAAAAGTACAACTGTATGTTGTTTAAAACAGGTATAATAGTGAAATAAAAGATGAAAAACTGATACCTTATGTCATGGATTGAATTGTGTCCCCAGAAAATATGTGTCATGATTCTCAGTGGTTTGGCAGTTATGTAATAAAGTAATGTGACAATTATGTAATGATGCATTCATTCTCCATGGTGTTATTTGATGTGATCAGCCCTGATCTGATGTAAGGGGAGTTTCCTGCAATGTAGCCTGCATCACCTTTTATCTTACAAAAGATAAAAAGAGAAGCAACCAGAAACAGGTGACTACTACCACCAAGAAAGAAGATCCAGGAGTGAACCACATCCTTGAGCCCCAGTGTCCCTGTGCTGGGAATCCAAGGAAAGATTGATGCCAAGATAAATGTAGATCTCCAAGGAATGCCAGACCAACAGATGTTAAAAGGAGACAAGGACTTTCCTCCACGACCAGCAAAAAGAGAAAGCCTTCCCCTAGAGTTGCTGCTCTGAAGCCAGACTTCTGGCCTCCTAAACTGTGAGAGAATAAATGTGTTTCTTAAAGCTATTCAATTGTGGTATTTCTGTTATGGCAGCACTGGATAACTAAGATACCTTGTAAGTAGTAACCAAAAGAAAGCTCACATAGACTATAATAATGCTAACCAAAAAACCAAACTCACTGTTGTCGAGTCAGATCTGACTCAGCAAAAATTATTATCACCAAAAACAATGAAGTCACTTAATAATGATAATGTTTTGATTCAACAGGAATATATAAGAGTTCTAAATTTTTATGTACTTTATACATTGCCAAAAACATATAAAGCAAAAACTAAGAGAATTACATGGAAAAATAGAAAATCTGCAGCTATATAGTGGAAGACTATAAACCTCTTCATCAGTAGTTAATAGACACATTTTGACATTTAAACAAAAATATAAATTGAGTCTTGATTTAGAACTGTGCTATCCAATACAATAGTCATTAATCATATGTGGCTACTTAAATACAAATTTAAGTATTTTAGAGATAAAATTATAAACTCAGTTCCTCACAGTTGCATTAGCCATATGTCGGGCTCAATAACCGTATGTAACAATGCAAATAAAGAACATTCCCAACATTATAGAAAGTTCTATGAACAGTATGGCTTTTTAAAAGTAGTTGGAAAAAAATAACAAATTTTATACCTAATGGGTATATATAGAACTCTAGACCTAAAAACTGCAGAATACACACACATTAAGATTTGCTGTGTGGCCTTGAAAATGTAAATTCCTGAAAATGTTCTATCCTACTGATTACTGAAATCATAGAGAATGTATTCTCTAACTACAGTGTAATTAATCTATATACAATAAAAAAATTAATAACTTTTCAAAATCTCTACCAGTTCTGAAATTAAAAAGCATTTCCAAATAACTCATGGGTCAAAAAACTAATAATATAAATTAGAAAAGTGCTTCAATATAGCAAAATAAAAATGGTACATAGCAAAATAAAAATGGTACATAACAAAACTTAAATGGTGCAGCTAAAGCATTAATTAGAGGGAAATTAAGTCTTAAATATGTTGGAAAGAATAGCAAAAAAATAAATAAAAATAAACTATCTTAAAAAGTCAGAAAAAAGAAGAACAAAATAAGGTTAAAGAGGAAACTAAGGAAATAAAAGTCAGAAATTAAAAATTCCATAAAAAGAATTTACATAGGCAAGCTTTAGTTTGAAAAACTAACAATTAACAAACCTCTCATAAGACTGATCAATAAAGAGAGAAATAACTTTCAAAAAAAAATAAGGGAAGTGGAGGAAATCAGGGCAACTATTAAAAGAACAGAAACAGAATTCTTATTTAGAATATAACTTAATTTAGAATATAACTTCTAAACTAGGTTGAATATGTATTAAAAACATGTGCTCATACTCCTTTCCTCCCAAAACTCCATTAATATAAAGGAAAAAGGTATACATGCACAAGGACAAGGAACAAGGGAAGAGATGACATCAGACAAAAGATGTCAATAAAATCTTGGGAGATGGAAAGTAGATAAAGAAGTGAAACTGACCTCACAGAATTGAGTAGGAGGAATGTTAGCTGAACCCTGCAAAGAATCAGAAAAAGAAAAAACTGGATTCTCATCCAATCCCCATACAGGAAGCCCAACCAGGCAATAAGTCTTCACCAAGTACTCAGAGCTTTCAGTAAGCTCTTTCAAGTCTCTTAAATATGAGCAGACAGGCCAAGATCAAATATGTGAGTACATCTTCTAGTAACAAAAAAAAAAAAAAAAAAAACTCACTGCTGTCGAGTTGGATCCCACTCATAGTGACCCCTCCTTGGGTTTCCGAGGCAATATCACTACAGAAGTAGATTGCCCAACCTTCCTTCCAAGGAGTGGCTGGTGGGTTTGAACCAAAAAAAAAACAAACCCACTGCTGTCGAGTCAATTCCAACTCACAGCAACCACCATTGGGTTTCCAAGGTGGCAAATTTTTTACGGAAGTAGATTGATTGCCCAGTCTTGTGTCGGTGGAGTGGCTGGTGGATTTGAACTACCAACCTTCTGGTTACCAGTCAGATGCCTTAGGCACTGTGCTACCAGAGCTCCTTTCTAATAGGAAAGAAACCAAAATAAAGAGAAAAAAGACAAGGCAGGGGAATTAAGGAGATCTCTCAAAAGACCTTTATGGTTTTCTTGAAGTTAAAATAAAAATTCAAGAAATAAGAACAGGATTTTTTTTCACTTTTTATTGTGATTTGAGCAAAAGTTACAGAGATAGTTGGTTTTTCATTCAACAATTCATACACATTTTGTTTTATGCCACTGATTGAAATTCCCTGGTGTAACAATACTTTTCCCACGTCCTCCCTGTTTCCAATTTCCATTTGTCCTTCTTTCTTATTCCTGAATCCCTTCCTGTGTTCTGAGATTTATCCCTGGGCAAATGCTGCCTTTGATCTCATATGGTTGATTGTTCTAAGAAACACATACCTCCCTAGTGTTATTGTTCACCTTATAGGCCTATTATTAGGGCTGAAAGTTGAACCACAAGGGTGAGTTCAGTTCCAGGCCTGAAGGTTATCTGAGGGCCATAGCCTTGGGAGTTCAACCAGTCTCTATAGGATGTTATTTTTTAAATATTAAAACTTTTTAATGTTACAATAAAAAATTCACCACTTGCCAGACCCAACACCCCTAGGAATACTTAAAAGTACTTTTTTTTTTCTAACTACTGACCATGGACCAACCTAAGAGAGAATAACTCCGGAGGCCCAGCCTTAGGCCCCCACAACACACAGGCACTTTTGTGAGTTTTACTTCAAGAGCCCCACTGTGAAATGGAGAAAAATCCCCTCATGCTGCCAGCAGGGGGAGGAAAAAAAGCAAATATTCTGAAGGAAACTACCCAGTTCCAGTTCCCTCTCTTTCCGCTTGGAGGAAGAGAATTACCTAACTCCAGCCCTTTTCTATCCTTTGATTTGAAGGAAGGGAAATACCTAACTGTAGCCTCCTCCAGCATTGGACATAGGAGAAAAGATATACCCAACTTCAGTTCTCTTTAGCCTGCTTTTTTCACATAGGGAGTGAGAAAGAGAAGCTGAGAAACACTTGGTAAAGTCCAAACACAGGGGTACAGGATCACTAAAAGACTAAGACCTAATCATTAGACTACAGAATGCTTCCCCTTCCCCTACACCTTATCACCACATCAATATCAACAGAGATTTATATGTAAATTCTTCTTACCAAATATATCATGTCCAGCTTCAACAAAAAATCACAAGGCATGATAAAAAGCAAAACACAGCCTGAAAAGAGAGGGCAAACATCAGAGCCAGATTCAGATATGGGAGAGATTTTGGAGTTATCAGATTGGGAATTTAAAATAACTATGATTAATATGCAAAGAGCACTACTGGAAATGATGACAATATGCAAGAACAGATGAGTGATGTAAAGAGAGAGAAATTCTAAAAAAAATAAAAAGGAAATGGTGGAAATAAAAAATACTGTAACAGAAATGAAGAATGCTTTTGATGGGCTCATTAATAGACTGGACATGGCTGAGAAAAAAGAGTGAACTTAAAGATATGTCAGTAGAAACATCCCAAAATGAAAAGTAGAGCTTAAAAAAAAGGGCTTAAAAATGGACCAGAATATCCAAGAACTCTGAAACAATTACAAAAGGCATAACATACATATAATAGATATACTAGAAACAGAATAAAGGAACAGAAGAAATATTTGAAGTAATAATTGCTCAGAACTTTACAAATTAGTGACAGACTGTGGTGGTTATGTTTTTGTGTCAACCTGGCTGGTCCTGGTTGGGTGGCTGGGCAGCTGGTGGTAGTTGTTCCCCATGATAAGACTGGCAGTCAACTCCATGGTGGGATCTACCAAAAGCAGCTGAGTAGTTGCTCTGGGTATGTGGGTTGCTTCCCATACATAAGCAGCAGCTTTGAGAGTAGTCTCTGGCCTATGGCATGCTTGGACCCTGCATGTAGCCGTGTCATTGCTCAACAGC
>NW_006921637.1:15216309-15220786 GCF_000298275.1 Orycteropus afer afer | reverse complement strand
ATGTGGTTTGGTAACATTGGGACTGTGCCTTTTTACTTGTCAACCTTGGGGCTTCTCAACCTCAGCAGCCAGCAGCTGTCTGAGTGAAGAAATACCTCTAACTCCAGTGGGCTGGGAGCAGGAGGTAGAGCTGGACCCCAAGGTTGAGGGGCTTTCACCCAGCCCCTAGAGCCTGGTACTTTGAACTTGGACTTAAAGTCTCCAAATTGTAAGAATAAACTTCCGTTTGGTAAGGCCATCGCATTTGTGGTATATTTCTTGTCAGAACGGCACTAGGTAACCAGAACACAGACCCAAACCACAAATTCAGGAAGTTCAGAGAAATACTAAAAAATTTACACTTAGATATATCATACCCAAAGTATAGAAAATTAAAGGCAATGAAAATTCAAAAAGAAGCAAGAGTTTAAAAGTATCTTACCTATACAGGAACAAAAAGAGCTCTGGTGGTACAGTAAGTGGTTGCTAACCAAAAGGTCAGCAGTTTGAACCATGGAAGAAAGATGAGACAGTCTGGTTCTGTAAAGATTTATAACCATGGAAACCCTATGGGGCAGTTGTAGTCTGTCCTGTAGGGTCACTATGAGTGGGAATCAACTCAATGGCAGTGGGCTGGGTTTGGTTATAAAGGAACAAGGATAAGAATTACATCAGACTTCACTTTAAAAACCATGCAAACAAGAAGAAAGTAGAGTAAAATATTTAGAAGAAAAAGATTACCAAGCTAGAATTCTCTAACTAGAAGAATTATCCTTCAAAAGTGAAGGAAAAATAAAGACTTTCCAGACAAACCAAAGTTGAGAGAATATGTTGCCATTACATGTGCCTTTCAAAAAAATGTTGAAGTTCTTCAGAGAGAAGGTAAATGATATAGGTCAGAAACTTAGATCTGCATAAAGAAAGGAAGAGAGTTTAAAAAGAAATGATTGGCTCTCAGCCCAACAGTAGAAAGACCTACATACAGAACACATAATCTAGGTCAATGTACCCACCTACTCTAGGGAGATGTGCCCCTTAGATCAATCAGCTATGAGATATCAGAGGGGCAACATTCATTTCACATAGAGGGAAAGCTGGACAGGCAGAAATGCACAGATAAGAAGGGCACAGGGAGGGGGTAGTCACAAGGAGGAGAAGAGAGGAGAGGTTTTAATGGTTAGGGATGGTAATTGGGGCTGTGAAATCAAATGTGCATGAACTGTTGAATGTAAAACAAATCTGCTTTGTAAATTTGCACCCAAAGCACAATAAAAAATAGTAAAAAAGGAATAAATGAAAGTAAAATAAAATCTTTTATTTTTCTTGTTCTTAACTGATTAAATACAACAGTTTACTTAAAATAATGATAGCAGCAGTGATTATAATTTATGGATAACTGAAATGTATGAGAGCAATGTTTTAATGGAGAAGAGGGAAGAATTGGGAACACTCTGTTAAAAGGTACCTGTATTAACTGTGAAGTGGTATAACCATGAAGTGCATTAGATTACTTGTGAAAAAACACTGCAAACTCTAGGGCAACCATGAAAAAATTTTTTAAAAGAAGTACAATTGATATGCTAAAAGAAGATAACAGAACATTGTCTGATATAGTGGTGGAAGATGAGTCTCTCAGGGTTGGAAGGCACTCAAAATATGACTGGAGAAGAGCTGCTTCCTCAGAATAGAGTCAACCTTAATGATGCAGATGGAGTAAAGCCTTATGGATCTTCATTTCCTGATGTGGCATGACTCAAAATGAGAAGCAAAAGCTGTAGACATCTATGAATAATCAAAACATGGAATGTATGTTGAACTATGGAACTATAAATCAAGGAATATGGGAAGTTGTCAAAAATGAAATGAAACACTTGCATATTTCTATCCCAGGCATTAATGAGCTGAAATGGACTGGTATTAGCCATTTTGAATCTGACACTCCTATGGTCTGCAATGCCATAAACAACAAATTGAAAAGGAACAATATTGTTTTCATCCTCAAAAAGAATATTTCAAGATCTAGCCTGAAGTAAACACTGTCAGTTACAGGTTAATATCCATATGCTCATTAGGAAAACCAGTTAATATGACTGTTTTGGTTACCTTTAGTGCCACTCTAACAGAAAATGACACAAATGGACAGCCTTAAACAAACTGTATTCTCTTGCAGTTTTGGAGGCTAGAGGTCCGAGTTCAGAGTGCCAGCTTTAGTTCAAAGCCCTCGACCTTGGGCTTCATCTCTGCCTCTTGCTGCTGGCCCACTGAAGCAGAAGGGTTTCCTTAACTCTTAGCTGCTGAGGCTGACAAACCCAAGGTTCACAAATAAAATGGCACAGTTCCAAGATTATCAAGCAACACAGCAGGTCACTAGTTCAAGTCCAGAGACAGTCCCAAAATTGGCAGACAACATAGCAGGCCACTCACTGATGACTCAGCTAAATGCAAAATCCAAGCATGCAAAAAAACTGCAGAGACCTTTCTCAACTTTTCTGCTTACATACTAGAAGCAGACCACATCTCTAAAGCAGCTACTCAGCTACTCATGGCAGATTCCACCATGGAGTTGATTACCAGCCTCATCACAGGAAATGACTACAACCAGTTGCCACTCAAAACCAGATTCAGACAAGTTGTCAGATAATCTTAACTACCACATATGCCTATTATTCAAATTTATACACCAATAACAAATGCCAAAGGTGAAGAAATAGAAGATTGTTACCAAGTGCTGCAGTCTGAAATCGATCAAACAAACATAAGATGTATTAATAATAACTGGTGATTGTAATGTGAAAATTGGAAATAAAAAAAGATTAGTAGTTGGGAAATATACTCTTGGTGGTAGGAATGATGCCAAAGATCACATGACAGAATTCTGCAAGACTTATTTATTGGAAATACTTTTTTTTTTTTCAATAATGCAAACAACAGCTATACACTTGGACCTCACCAAAAAGTTCACACAGGTATCAAATCAACCGTATCTGTGGAAAAGAATGATGAAGAAGCTCAATATTGTCAGGTAAGACAAAGTCAGTGGCCAACTGCAGAACAGATCACCAATTGCTCATATGCAAGTTAAAGCTGACCCACTATATACTAACACTGAGTCGATTCAACCTCACAGCAATCCTACAGGACAGGGTAGAACTGCCTCATAGGGTTTCCAAGACTGTAAATCTTTATGGTAGCAGACTGTCTCATCTTTTTCTCATGGAGTGGCTGGTGAATTTGAATTGCTGACCTTTTGGTTAGCAACTGTATGCTTTAACAACTGTGCCTCCAGAGCTCCTTTAGTTTAAGTTGAAGCTGAAGAAAATCAAAGCCAAGTCCAGGAGAGCCAAATTATGACCTTAAAAGCATCCCACCTGAATTTATAGACCATCTCAAGAATAGATTTGATGAAATGAACACACAAATGACCAAAGACCCAAAGACCTAGGGGTTTACATCAAGGATATCATACATGAAGAAAGTTAAAAGAAAGAAAAGACCAAAATAGATGTCAAAAGAGACACTGAAACTTGCTCTTTAGTGCAAAGTAGCTAGAGAAAACAGAAGAAATGATGAATAAAAGAGCTAAATAGATTCCAAAGGATGGCTTAAGAAAACATGGTAACAAAAACATTGTTCCACATTCTACTATGGCAAATAGCAAATGGGATCTTAAAAGCTTGTAAGCAGCCACCGAGATGCAACATCCAGATGTTCCTCATCCAGAACAAAGAATGAAGAAAATTAAAGACACATGGAAACAATTAGTCCAAGGGACTGTACACCATGAGATCCTCAGCCTATATGACTATGAGACCAGTAGAACTAGATGGTGCCCAGCTACCACTGTCAACAACTCAGAGGGGGATCTATGTAGGAGATCCTGGATAGAGTCGGAGAAAAATGTGGAATAAAACTCAAAATTGTAAGAAAAAAAAGAGGGGATCAAGTTTGCTGGTCTGATAGAACCTGATGGAACCACTGAGACTGTGGCCCCTAGCTGCCCTTCAGGTCTGGAATTGAATCCACTCCTGTGGCTTCCAGCCAAACAAAAGATAGGCAATGAGCTGAACATTTCTATTAGGTAGATACACTCTTTGGAGAGATCAATCATGGGAGAATAGAAAGTTTGTGTATGCACAGGTGATAGCTGTGGGGTGGGGCAGGGGAACATGGGAGGTAAGGACACACGGAAGAGGTAACTATGGGGAGGAAGTGGGAAGAGAGCTGTTGCACTGTGGGAAATTTCAGTCAATGTCATGAGACAAAGTGTATGTGAAATGCTCTATTGGAAAATGAATTTGCTCTGTAAACTTTCACCCAAATCACAATAAAGATAAAACTTTTAAAAAATCACACATCATATTACACTGGGCATATCTGCTGCCAAAGACTTCTTTAAAAAAAAAAAAAGGAGGCGGGGCAAGATGGCGGACTAGGCAGAAGGATTGCACAGACCCTCTTCAACAAAGAAAAGGGAAACCAATTAACACAGACACAGAAG
>NW_006921637.1:15192665-15208634 GCF_000298275.1 Orycteropus afer afer | reverse complement strand
TCTGTAAATCTTCACCCAAATTCTAATAAAAAAAAAAAAAAAAGACACAGTAAAGTATTATAATAAAATATGCAAAGATCAGGAGTTAGAAAACTAAAAGGAAAGAACATGACTGCCATTTGAAAGGAAAATTCAACACTTGAGTTGCAATATTGAAGGATTTCATGGGCAAAAAATTTAAGAAATTAGAAATCATCAAAAAAGAAGACAGAAGGAATAAACAGTCACTATACCAAAAGGAATTGGTTGATATTCAGCCATTTCAGGAAGTAACATATGATTAAGAAGTAAAGCAACACTGAAGGCAATGACAAAAAGCAAGGCTCCAGGAAATGACGGAATACCAATAGAGGTATCTCATACTTGTCTATGGTAAGAAATTTGGAAGACAGCTATCTGGTCAACAGATTAGAAGAGACCTATATGTGTACCCATTTCAAAGAAAGTCAATCAAACAGAATACAGAATTACTCAACAATGTCATTAATATCACATGCTAGCAAAATAATTATCTTTTAGTTACCTTCTGGCACACAAGATCTCAGAATATTAATCTCTCACATATCCTTTTTCAGGAAGCTACTAAAAAAGATAAGCCCTACAAAAGGAAGTAAACTAAGAAAGACAATGAAATGAGAGTCACAAAATAGATGATCTTACCCAAGAGACAAGAAAGGTCTCTGAGCTGGCAGTAAAGGGATCTCCCAAGATGCCAGCCTGGCAGCAGGCCTAACAAGTAGCAACTAGTCCTGAATTAAATAGGTCAGAATCACAAGGAAGGATGTCTCTGTTGTTGATGTTAGGTGCAGTAGAGCTGTTTTCTACTCATGGAGACCCCATTTGACAGAATAAAACTGCCCCATAGGGTTTTTTTGGCTGTGGTCTTTACAGAAGCAGATTGCCATGTCTTTCTCCCACAGAACTGCTTCTTCTCGTTGTTATGTGCCCTCGAGTCAGACTTGACTTATTGTGACCTCTCCTTGGGCTTCCAAGATGGTATGACTATGGAAATAAATGTCCCAACCTTCCTTCCGAAGAGTGGCTGGTGGGTTTGAATTGCCAGCCTTCTGGTTAGCAGTCAAGTGCCTTAGGCACTATGCTACCAGAGCTGCCTAGCCTTTTGATTAGTAACTGAGTGTTTAGCCATTTGCACCACCAGTGCTCTTAGGATGTCTCTAAGATGATGAGACTGATGGTGTGCTTGCTATGTTGAATGCATTATGAAAGGAAGAGAAAGGAGTCATGATAAGCAATATGGACCACTTCTGTGTATCTCTTTCCATAGACACAACACTGTGCTATAGCACAAAATACTAATTTTTAATCTAACACTATGGTAATTGTATTGAGAAAGTGTGGGGATGGGAAATATGCATGGTTAGGAGAGTAGTGAAAAAAAAAGTAAGTAAATGATGCCATAAAACAGAATCAAGAAGTATTAAAAAAAGCCATGTTATATGTTGTTGTTGTTAATGTGCCGTCAAGTTGGCCCTGACTCATAGCGACCCCTCCTTGGGTTTCCGAGGTGATATCACTACAGAAGTAGGATTGCCCAACCTTCCTTCCGAGGAGTGGCTGGTGGGTTTGAACAGCCAGCCTTCTGGTTAGCAGGCAAGTGCCTTAGGCACTATGCTACCAGAGCTCCTATGTTATATAGAGATATAAAATAAATATCAAAGAAACAAGCAGAAGAGTAGAGTTGGAAGTTGCTACATATGACATAGACAATGAGTATGTATGTGTATTTGTAAATGTATGGGGTGGAGAGGAAGCTGTCACACTTTTGTGATAAACCATATAGTACTGTATGATTCTCTGTGCCATGTATGACTTCAGTAAAAATAAGAACCAAATTTTTGTATTTTACAGAAACTCAAGAATGTTCATCATTCTAATATATAAACCCATCCACTTAAACATAAGGATTTTCAGAACTGCCCAAGAGAAACAGGGATTCTGGGAAGCAGGGGCAAAGCATAAGCTCCTGAGCTTGTGAATCCTGGAAGCAGAAAACATACTTTTTCTTCTCCCTGATGTCTCAGCCTGAAAATACTGTTGTTGGTGTTGTTGTTAGGTGCCATGGAGTCAGCTTTGACTCACAGCAACCATAAATTATAACAGAATGAAACACTGCCCGGTCCTACGCCATCCTCACAATGGTTGCTATGTTTGAACCCATTGTTGCAGCTACTGTTGTCAATCCAACTTGTTAAGTGACTAGCAGAGAAGAAATAGCAACGCTAGCCACTGGGAGGATTCAATATCTCTAAGGAAACGCAAATAACCATGGTCTCGGGGCATACTTGAACAGGTAAACACAACACCAAATATACTACACTGCTTTCTAAAATTTTTACTTTTTATGCACTCAGATATTTCATAGCTCCTTCATAAACAATGAAAGGGAAAAGAGGGAAGAGGAGAAAAGCCCATTCAGCCTGACAAAGTATATCTCATAAATTTAGCTAGGAGATCGGCACCCACAAGAATTATTTAGAAGACATGTTTCCCTCTCCCTCCACCTTCTGTTATTGAAAGTTGGGCAATCTACTTCTGTAGTGATACTGCCTTGGAAACCCAAGGAGGGGTCGTTATGAGTCGGACCCGACTTGATGGCACATGACAACAACAACATCAAATGATCACTGAAGCATGAGGAATTTGTGGGTATTCACAGGCAACCTATGATAACAAGAAGGCATCACGGCCACAGATAAGAAATTGAGAATAGCTAAAGACAATATAACCAACAGCAAAATAGACTGGTTCATATTCTAAATTCCCTCTCCTCCTCATCCTCTCACAGTGACCAGGAAAAGAATCTTATCTGCTCTCAAAAGGGGTAAACAAACAAAAAGAAAGTTATTGGTTATTCATTCTGAGCTTCCATCTTTTCATATATAAAATTAAGATAAAAATTATATCTATCTTTTAGGATTGTCTTCAATGTTAAATGAGAAACTATATATTCTTAGATCCGTGGCTGGATGTATCTTAATACATTTAGTGATTACTCTTAGCAGAGCTTCTTTAAAATCGGAGTGGCCTTGTGGCAGGTCTGGCCAAAGAGTTGGAGTAGCAAGATGGAACTGTTCATTAGTCTGTTTCTGAGGAACTCAACTCAGCCCTCAGATACAGCATCCACCCAGCCTCCCAAGCTGACAGTCCCCAGCTGCGAACCCCTCCAACAGGAAGATGTAGAGTAGGCCATGGCTGAGCAGGAGAGGGATGCATAGTGCCAAGAGTCATCTTCTAGCTCCAGCTCCTGGACCTCACCAGATGTTTTTTGCTGAGTGCAGGAAGACTAGGGTGGGCAAGAAGCAGTGAGGACCCAGCACTTAAAAGGAATATTCATTCTCCCGCCAACCAGAAGTTACACAACAATCTGCGTAAACAAGTGCAAAACGTTCCTTAGGGACTGCCAGTGAGGTCAGAGAGTTCATACAGAAACAACAGTCCCATTCATTCATAAGACAGAAAGCTTACTCTATGGTTCTTAATCTCTGGGGTAACTTTTGAGAATCTGATGAAAGCTGGGGCTCTCATCAAAAATGGGTGCTTAGAAACGTTCGAAGCCTCCTGGCCTTGGGTAAAGACCCCAGATTTCGACAGCGGCACTTCCCTAAATTCACTGCTGGCCCAGCCCAGAGCAACCTAACTACGGGTCAAGGGGCGGATTCTCAGCCTACAAAAAACAATAGGAGAGTCGCCCCTGCGCACTGCAAGACACAACGAGGTGGAAAGTTAAGATCCTCAGAGTAAATGCAGTCCCTAGGAAGTAAGCGTACGGGTCCTTGCCCAGACCCGGCTCCTGTCTCTCCCTCTCCCTGTTCGGTACCTGAAAGACCCGCGGCGCGGGCGTCAGTGTCCTCCGAGGCCTCCAACTCCCGTGCAGCGCTGCGTTCGGGCCGGTCAGGGCCCTCCAGCGCAGCTGGCCTGGGTGGAGAGGGAGGTGGGGGCAGTGCCGGGGCGCCCGTAGGCTCCGGACACGGGGAGCCCCCGCCGCCTGACGACGACGACGAGTCGTCCGAGGAGCTGGCCGGGCCCCAGTCGTCCCAAAACCAAGGATTGTGCGCCTGTTCCAGCAGCCGGCGGCTCAGGCGGTAGTGCAGCAGCTCGCGGTAGCAGGGCCCATACATGTCCCACCTGGGGTCTTTGTAGCGCTTCATGTACTCGCTCTTCACCTTGCTCCCAGGGGACATGGTCCCCGGCCAGGGTGGCTCCGCCCGCCCACCTAGAGTCCAAGCGCGCTCCGCTAGCCCTTGCTCCTTGTCGGGCAGCTCGAGCCGCAGCCGCCACCACCTAAAGGATCTGAACAAGAAGGAGAGGACTGGACAAGCAGCCCCGCCCCTTGCCAGGCCGGGCTGGCTCCCGCCGCGACATTTAAAACCAGGGCCCCGCCTTAACGGGGCGGGCCAGGGGGGCGGGGGCGCGGCGGCGCGGGCGGGGCGGAGTACCGGGGCGGAGCCTGCCGGGAGCTGGAGGTGCTCGCCCTCACCGGCCGGCCCCGCCCACGTCCCCCAACCCCCAGTCCGAGCGCGGCGGGCGGGGTTCAGCCAAGGGAGGCAGGCTCCCAGCAGAGAGGCGCGGGCGGGGGCCGCCACTGGTGGACCAGTTACCTCGGGAGCCCAGCAGAGAACCAGAGCCCGAGGCCGCGGGGGCGGCCAGAGGTGTGCAGGCAGCTTAGGGTGCAGACCCAGATGGACGGAGGAAGTGGAGGAGAAAGGTCCCTGGGGGCGGGAGTGGCGGGGCCGGGAAAGGACGTCGCAGGGAGTCTCTAAGGCCTCTGTTGCGTCCTTCTGAGCTAGGGCGGGGGAAGGGAGGGGAGCGGGCGGGAACCGGACAGCCCAGCTATTACCTCCTCCTCCTCCGGCTCCGGCTCCAGCACCAGTCCCGTGGGCGCCCGCGCTGGATCCAGCAGGCCCCGGCCGCTGCGCGCGGGGAGCACGAGCTCAGCGCGGCCTGCGCTCCCCCATCGCTTTCCTCCAGAGCAAGATGTCGCTGACGGCGCGGCGCGGTGGCAGATGTTTCTGCTGCAGCTGAGAGCAAAAGCGCCGCCTAAATCCCTCTGCGAACAAACGCCTCCCTCCGCGCGCTTCCTCGGCCCCCAGCCCCCACCTTGGGGGCGGCAGCTTTGTCTTGGTGGCTGCCTTAATGGTGAGGAGCGCGCGCACCTGAGTGCAGACGGTCTGTCAGGTCTAGGGGTCCCAGGCCAAAGTCCCTGGCGAGCACATTCGAGGTTTTCGTTCCCCTTTAAGCCCCAGTAGGCGCTGCCCGAGGCATCCCATCACACTGCCGGAGGTATCAGTCAAAGTGAGGGTGATGCTGCACTGTCCCTGATCCACTTCGGGCGTCTTGGGATCGGCTTGCCATCCACAATGAATTATGTAATCCCTCGACCCTCAATCTGCGGCCGGGAGCGACCTCTGTCAGTGTTCTCATCTGAAGAATTTGCGGCTGATCGCGTTTCACAGAAGCCACTCAAAGTCTACCGTTCAGCCCTAGTTTCCTTCCTCTCTGTTCACTCTGGCTTTAACTCCTTTTCATGTTTTACACTCCTTTCTTGCCTGCACCCCAAACTTATTTTAAAGTATTATTTTAAACTGCAGTGCAGCTCACTCCGCGACCCCTTTTGCACTAAAACCGTACATTTCAATTGAGTTGTGTGTAAGTATACAACGTTGCCCTATGTTGTTACTGTTTCAAAAGTGGTCCCTTCCTAATTCTTCCTCCTTTTTAAGAAGCATCTTGATACAGTATCTCCAAAAAGATTTGAAAATATTTAAAACATGAAAGAATGGGCAATTTACTTCAGTAGAGATACAGCCTCGGAAACCCAAGGAGGGGTCGCTATGAGCCAAATCGATGAAAGGGCAGTGAGTTTAGTTTTGGTTAGCTGTTAAAGAGCAGGCCTAGGCCGTGAATAAGTCACCCTGGTTTTGCCTTCCCCACTGGGATTTCCACGGCTTCGACTGCTTTTTTTCACTTCTGTCTCTGTGGTTGTCTCCCCACCCTTTATTGTGAAATGGTGCTGAGGTGGACATTGACCCAAGTTGGACAGGTCAGATGTTCTGTTCTGAGTACTTAAAGTTAGCCGTCCAGAAACAGTCCGGACGTCCTGGGCCCTGGATGGTGTTGACGAGGTTTCTGGAGAGAATTCCCTGGTGCTGCTGCTGACAGCCCCTTAGTAAACCTGACTCCCTCCCTCTCCCAACTTTACCTTCTGTTCTGAGGTGTCCCAGGAGCATTCCAATGTATTCTCCTTTTGTTTAAGCTGGCCAGGGTGATGTTTACAACCAAAAGAAGCTTGCTGTTGTTCTTGCCAGTTAATCTGATCCACCTCATGGTGACTCTGTGCACAACAGAAGGAAGTGTTGCTCCTGCACCATCCTCATGATCATTGATTGGTATGCTAGAGTACATTGTTGTTCTGCAATTCATTGTTGTAGCCACTGTATGTTTTGAGTGCCTTCATAGTGCCCAAGGCATTTGACTGCTAACCAGAATGCTGGTTGTTCAAATCCACCAGCCACTCCTCAGAAGAAAGGTTGGGCAATCTACTTCCGTAATGATACTGCCTCAGAAACCCAAGGAGGGGTCACTATGAGTCGGATCTGACTCTGTGGCAGTGCATTTGGTTTGGCTTGGTTCCAACATAGTGGGCTCATCTTCCATCACTCTGTTGGCCAATATTCTATTGTGATCTATAGGGGTTGTTTTTTGTTTTGTTTTTTCATTCCATACATAAACCTTTCCTTGACTTTTTACAATAGTGGACTAATACAGTATTTGTCCTTCTGTAACTGAATTATTTCACTCACCATAATGTCCTCCAAGTTCATCCACATTATGAAATGTTTTGCAGAGTTTACATTATTCTTTAGTGTTATATAGTATTCCACTATATGGAATTCCATAGGGATTTAATTGGCTAATTTTTGGAAGTAGATCACCAGGCTTTTCTTCCTAGTCTTTCTTAGTCTGAAAGCGCCACTGAAACCTGCCCACCATGGGTGACACTGCTATTTAAAATACCAGTGACCCAGTATTTAAAATACTTCTTGCATCCAAGTATCATGCAAGCCACCACTTTACTACAAACAGATGGAGTGGTGGAAAAGAACCATAGTAGATACTTAATACCATGGAAAAATGGTGATATGCAACTATATGAAAATTGCAGGTCACAATCGATTTCAGATAACTTTTGCTGCATAATTAACTACCTCAAAACTTAGTAGTTTAAAACAACTGCATTTTATTATTTCTCCTCACTCTGTGGGTTAGCTAGGCAATCCCTCTGCTGGTTTCATTTGGGCTCTTTATATAGTTGCATTCAGCTGGAAGGAGAGTTGAGTTGGTTCCTTCTCGATGACCTTACTCACATGCCTGGCATTGGAGCTGAATGTGGGCTGGGCTTTCTTATTTCTCCCCCTTGTGATCTCCTCCTCCAGAAGGCTAGACAGGCTTTCTTATACAAAACTTTCTTCCAAGAGGGTAAAAACAGAAGCTGGAAGGCCTCTCAAGGCCAAGCCTTGGAGGTTATGTACATCTCTTCTATTGTATTCTAATGCTCCAAGCAAGTCAAAAGACTAGCTTAGAGTCAACCAAAACCAAACCAAACCCACTGCCATTGAGTAGATTCTGACTCAACAACCTTTTAGGACAGAGCAGAACTGCCCCTTCAGGTTTCCAAGGCTGTAAATCTTTATGGAATCCCATAGAGTGGCTAGTGGGTTCTATCTTTTGGTTAGTAGCCAAATGCTTTAACCACTACACCACCAGAGCTCCTGCTCAGATTCAAGGAGTAGGGAAATAAACCCTATTTCTTCAGCAAACTCACATTGCAAAGGAGCATGCATACTAGATGGAGGAATTTGTGGGCATATTTTGCAAGCCACCACACAACCTCAAAGAAAAACGTTGATAAGGTATATTCCCAATTTTTTGTATAATTAAATGATAGGATTAGGAATGATTTGCTTGTTTTTTACTTTTCTCCGATTTTTTAAAGGGATTATGATTATCCGCTTGGAAGTAGGGAAAAACAAAAACAAACAAAAAACTTACAAACTAGCTTAAATAAAGGATATTAGCAGGCAGAGCTTGATTCAGGGATCAATCAATATCATTGGGACTTCATTTCTTCTTATATTGATGTCTCATACATCTGTTCTCACCATCAGGGACTGGTTTCTGCAAATGCTGCTTGTAGCCCAAAGTGTATATTTTGTTAGCTGGAAACAACCAGCAAAAGAGAATTTGTTGTTATTCAATTACAGAGAAAGATTCTTCAGTGTATGCTTCACTGTTGCCAGGGATACAAGGTGGTATGAGTCATCAAGCTTGCTCACATGTCCATCCCTGTAGAAGAGACAGGGCAAGATACTGAGACAAGATACTGACAGCCTCACCAGAGCTACAGCTGATGAGAAAGGAGTAGCTCCCCAAAAGAAGGAGCAGTAGGCAGAGAAAAACAACAGATGTCTATTTATATATTGGTTTTATGTTTAGATAACAAGAACAGGATGAGAAAGACCTAATTGTGGGGGAAGGAGGAAGCCCTCTGGAATCTAGTTGACAATAAGCAAGGTAGAACTGTTAAGAAATCTACCACAATCGTAAGCAGAATCTATAGAATTGTATTCATAGAGCTGTTAGGTTCTGTCGAGTTGACTCCAACTCATAGTGATCCCATGCACAACAAGAAAATGCCCAGAGTCCTGCACCAGCCTCACAATTGTTGCTGTGTTTGAGCCCATTGTTGTAACCACTGTGTTGATTCACCTCATTGAGGGTCTTCTTCTTTTTCACTGATCCTCTACTTTGCCTAGCATGGTGTCCTTCTCCAGTGACTAATCCTTCCTAATAACATGTCCAATGTAATTGAGATGAAGTCTTGCCATCCTTGCTTCTAAGGAGAATTCTGGCTGATTTGTTTGTTCTTCTGGCAGTCCACAGTATGCTGAATATTCTTCACCAACAATTGATTCAAATGCACCAGTGCTTCTTTGGTCTCCCTTATTTATTGTCCAACTTTCACATGCATATGAGGCAACTGAAAATACCACAGCTTGGGTTAAGGTTCCTTAATCCTTAAAGTGACATCTTTGCTTTCAAGCACTTCAAAGAGATCTTTTGTAGCACATTTGCCCAATGTAATATGTCACTGATTACATGACTGCTGCTTCCTTATGGATCCAAGTAAAATGAGATCCTTGGTAACTTCAATCTTTTCTCTGTGTATCATGATGGAGTTTATTGGCCCAGTTGTGAGGATTTTTGTTTTCTTCATATTGAAGTGTAATTCATATTGAAGGCTATAGAGTTTGATCTTTGTCAGTAAGTACTTCAAATCTTCCTCACTTTCAGCAAGCAAAGTTGCTTTATTGAGAAAATGTTGTTAATGAGTTTTTCTCCAATCTTTATGCAGCATTCTTCTTCATATAAAAAACCCACTGCCATTGAGTCAATTCTGACTCATAGTGGCCCCCACTGGGTTTACAAGACTGTAAATTTTTACAGAAGTAAATTGCCTCATCTTCCTCCTGCAGAGCAGCTGGTGGGTTTGAACCACCAACCTTCTGGTTAGCCGTCAAATGCCTTAGGCAATGTGCCATCAGAACTCCTTGAAAAGGTAAAAGACCTTCTAAATAATATACTGTTTATACAGTATTGAAGGGCAATTTTTGTGAGGGATGATGTGGATTTGTTCTGCATATTGGCAGGTGAAGTTAAGACCCATGAGCAGAAATTAGAAGACATAAAGGTGGTGATAATGAAGACACAACATAGTACATCTTTGGGACACAGCAAAAGCATTGATCAGAGGGCAATGTTTGGCAATAAATTTACATATCAAAAAAGAAGAAAGATCCAAAATCAACACCTTACACAACATTTACAACAATTAAAAAAAAAAAAAGTACAAAAATAGTCTATAGTCACCAGAAGAAAAATAATAAATATTTAAGCAGAAATAAATGAAAGGAGAAACTGACAGACAATAGAAAGAATCAACAACACTAGAAGTTGGATCTTTGAAAAGATTAATAAAATTCACAAACCACTGACAAATTTAACAAAGGAAAAAAATGAGAAGATGCAAATAATACATATAAGAAATGAAATGTGTGATGTCACAACAGAACCAACTAAAATGAAAAGGATAATATCAGGATACTATGAAGAACTATACATAACAAATTTGAAAACATAGAAGAAATTGATAGATTTCTAGAAACAAATTACTTACCTAAACTAATACAGACTGAAGTAGAAAATTTGAACAGATCCATAACAAACAAACAAACAAAAAATGAACAGGTTAAAAAAGAAAAACTATCGCCAACACACTTGACTGGTAACCAGAAGCCTGGCCGTTCAAACCCCCCAGCTTCTCCTGAGAAGGAAGGTTGGGCAATCTACTTCTGTAGTGATACTGCCTTGGAAACCCAAGGAGGGGTCACTATGAGTTGGATCCAACTCGACGGCACATAACAACAACCAATGAAAAAAGTCCTGGCCCAGACAGCTTCACTGGAGAATTCTACCAAACATTCACAGAAGAACTGATACCAATCTTACATAAACTATTCCAGAACCTAGAAAAGGATGGAATCCTCCCAGATTTGTTTTATGAAGCAAGCATAACCCTGATACCAAAACCCAGGCAAAGATACCACTAGAAAGGCAAACTACAGACCAATATCTCTCATGAATATAAACACAAAAATCAACATACTCTATGGGAATGCATCCCTTGGAGCAATCAGACCATGGGGCACCAGAGGGGCAACATTTGCAAGGAGGAAATGCAGAACACACAGAAGTACATAACTATGAGGGCCATGGAGGGAGGGTTACTGGGCAAGGAGGGGAGGACACTGGGTTAGGGTTGGAGATGGTAAATGGGGAGTGAAACTAAATGTAAACATAATGTTGAATGTAAAAACAACTTTTAAATAAAAATTTTTTAAAAAAATCTTCAACAAAATCCTATCAATTGACTCTAGCAACATATCAATAAAAATAATAATACATCATTACCAAGTGAGTATGCAAGAATTGTTCAACATTAAAAAACAATCAATGTAATCCATCACATAAGTAAAATATAGGAAAAGAACCACATGATCATATCAACTGGTGCAGAAAAAGTATTTGATAAAATCCAACATAAATTCCTGATTTAAAAAAAAAAAATAAAAACTCTCAGCAAAATAAGAGTAGAAGGGAAATTCCTCAACATCATAAAGGGCATATATGCAAAACCACCAACCAACATTATTCTCAATGGAGAGAGACTGAAACCATTACCCTTGCAAACAGGAACCAGGCAAAAATGCTCTCTATTTCCACTCTGTCCAACATTGTGTCAGACGTCCTAGCCAGGGCAGTAAGGTAAGAAAGGGAAATAAGGAGACTTCCGGTAAGATGAAGGAATAGACAAACAAGCGACACAGACTCTCTTCAACAAAGAAAAGAAAACCAATTGACAGAGATACGGAAGATAATCCTGGAGCCCTGAAGTTTGAAAGGAACTATGCAGAAGTGGATTAGGCACCAACTAGTGGAAAAACCTGAATGAAAATAGTGAGTACAGAGACAGTAGGAGCTACAGACTGTCAGCTACTCTGATAGGACCAACACCCTGAATATTTCCAAGTGGTGTTGGGACCTGAAAATTGACCTAAAGATCAGCCCTGGTCATCAAGGGCTGCAGGGACAACTGCACTGGTGGCCTATGAGTAGGAAGGGAAACAGCAAGGAGAGAGACAACCTGAGCTGTTGACTTTCCACTGCCCGGAGGGTGCAGCCATTTTGATTGTTTACACATGGCAGCTATTTTGCATATTTAAAGTGACAGAGGGTGCAGCCGTTTTGAGTATTTACAAGTGGTGGCCATATTGGGTATTTAAAGTGACCAAGGGCACAGCCGTTTTGAATGTTTACAAGCGGCGGTCATTTTGGATATTTAAAGTGACAAGGCACAGCCATTTTGAATCTTACAAGTGGCAGCCATTTTGGATTTTAAAGTGATAGCATTCTCATTCAGATTCCAGGGACCTAATAATAGGCTCTGTTTGCCAAGGTCAGTAGGGACATACAAGTGGGTGGAAAGGAGACAGGTGGTGAGTGTATAAGTGTTGTCAGCTAGCGAATAGAGGAGCGCAGTATCCTGCTTAGGTAGATAACATATATATAAAAAAAAATGAAAATCGTGGGTAAATCACTCCAACATACAATCACCAATTAAATATAAACACAAAAACATCACAATGTCTTGAAGACAACAGAGCACCACAGTCCACACAAAAAAGCAAGATAAAACAGGAGAAACAAGGGATCGTGATACAGACCCAAAACACATCCATGAGGAAGACACAGAATGGAACTCCCTGATAAGGAATTCAAAAGAATTATATTTAGGTATCTTCAAAGGATGGAGAGACAGATCAAGGAAAACGCAGAGAAAGCTCTAGAACAATTTTGAAAGACAATACAAAAACTAAATGAAAAATTAGAAATGATACAAAATCTACACACAGAAATCCGGAAAATTAATACTAAATTGTCAGAAATAGATAAAACATTGAATGGGAAAAGGAGCAGAATTGAATCAATGGAAGACAGATTGAAGGCAAATACCTTAACACTTCTTTGGAAAGAGATCAATCAGAAAAAAGATCAAAACAAAGTGAAGAAAGCCTAAGGTTCATGTGGGATACCATCAAAAGGAATAACCTACATGTAATCAGAATTCCAGAAAAGGAAGAGACAAATAAAACCACAAAGAAAATTGTCGAAGATTTGTTGGAAGAGAATTTTCCTAGTATGATGAAAGATGTGAATATATCCATTCAGGAATTCCAACGAACCCCAAACAGGATAGACCCCAAAAGAAAATCACCAAGACATATCATCAAACTCACCAAAGACAAAGACAAAGAGAGAATCATGAGAGCAGCATGGGAAAAACAAAAAGTTACCCACAAGGGGCAACCAATAAGACTAAGCTCAGATTTCTCGACAGAAACCATGCAGGTGAGAAGACAATGGGATTGTATATATAAAACCAAGAATTAGGTACCGAGCAAAATTGTCCCTCAAATATGATGGTGAAATTAGGACATTTCCAGATAAGAAGAAATTAAGGAAATTTGTTCAAACTAGATCAACCTTAAAAGAGATGCTAACGGGAGCCTTTTGGACAGAGAAGCAACAACAGCCAACAACAACTGACCATTAACACACATGATAATATAACCCAGAAACCAACCCAGCTATGGAAATATCCAAAGTAAAGAAGACTACAAGATTGTAAACAGGGAACCAGAGACATCAATTGACAAATGAGAACAACTACAAACCAAAAAGAGGGAAAAAATTGTCATTACAGAACTTCTAGATGGTAGGGAATTCAAGACAACCACAAGATAGAACAGACTGTTCTGAACTTGGGAAGAAAACTATAAATCACAGGGTAACCTCAAAGAAAAATGATAAACCTTCACATCAGAAAAGAAAACCAGCATAAATATTCAGCAAATACTAAAACAATAGCAATGAAGGAAGTGATAACATGATCCATAAACAAAATGAGCTCAGCATAGAAAATTATATGAAACAAAGTAATTGACATCACTAAAAAGCACATAACAAAAATGACAGCAACAAATTCATATTTGCTGATAATTACATATCTGGCAAAGGACTTATTTCCAAGATTTATAGCAGAAGAGTGGATGACCAAACTAAGGTACATACACATAATGGAATGCTATGCAACACTAAAGAATAGTGTAGAGTCTGCAAAACACCACATAATATGGATGAACTTGGAGGACATTATGCTGAGTGAAATAAGTCAATCACAGAAGGACAAATACAGTATTACTTCATTGTTATGGAGGGTCAAGGAAAAGTTTATATATGAAGAGAAACTTTGTTTGTTGGTTGCCAAGGGTGGGAGCGAAAATGAGAGAACCTGCAAAAAAAAAAAATGCATTGACCCATGTCACTTTAGTTTTGTATATTTCACTATATGTAAATTATATTTCAATAAAATGCATTTAAAAAGGAGAGGAATCAAAGGCATCCAAATTAGTAAGGAAGAAGTCAAACTCTCCCTACTTGCAGAAGATATGATCCTATACATAGAAAACCCAAGAGACTCAGCAAGAAAACTACTGGAACTTATTGAAATATTCAGCATAGTGGCAGGATACCAGCTCAACATACAAAAACCAGTTGGATTCCTGTACATCCACGAAGAGATCTCTGAAAAGGAAATAAGGAAAACAGTACCATTTATAATAGCTACCAATGAAATAAGATACTTGGGAATTAATCTTACCAGGAACACAAGACCTATACAAAGAAAACTACAAAACACTACTATAAGAACCTATAAGAGATCTACATAAATGGAAAATTATGCCATGCTCATGGGTAGAAAAACTGAACACTGTGAAAATGTCAATACTACCAAAAGCAATCTGTACATTCAATGCAATCCAGATTCCACCAGCATTTTTTAATGACGTGGAAAAACCAATCACTAATTTTATATGGAAAGGAAAGAGACCCTTGGATAAACAAAGCAATACTAAAGAAGAACAAAGTAAGAGGGTTCACACTCCCCAATGTCAAAACCTACTATGCAGCCATAAAACAGCCTAACAATGACACAAAGACAGACACATGCAGCAGTGGAACCAAATTGAGACTCCAGAAATAGATTCTTCCACCTGATCTTTGAGAAAGAACCCATTAAATTGGAAAGAGACAGTATCTTTAACAAATGGTGTTGGCAAAACTGGATGTCCATTTGCAGAAAAATGAAACAAGATCCATATCTCACATACATAGAAACTAATTCAAGATGGATCAAAGACTTAAATGTAAAACATAAAACTATAAAATTCATGAAAGTAAAAATAGTAGCAAATTAGGGCCCTAATATATGGTATAAATAGACTATTAAAGATAACAAAAAATGCACAAACAACAGAAGATAAAATAGATGACCAGATCTTCCAAAAATTAAATTTGTTTGTGCATCAAAAGACTTCTCCAAAAGAGTAAAAAGAGAACCTGCAGATTGGAAAAAAATATCCAGCAATGACATATCTGACAAGAGACTTAGCTCTAAAACTTATAGAAAACTCCAACACCTCAACATCAAAGAGACAAACAATCCAATTCAAAAATGAACAGAAGACATGAACAGACACTTCACTAAAGAAGATATTCAAGCAGCCAAAAAACACATAGAGAAATGCTCACAATCAGCCATTAAAGAGATGCAAATTGAAACAAGATACCATCTCACCCCACCAATTATAGCCAAGTTTAACAAGACAGCAAATAGCAAATGCTGACCAGGATGTGAAGAGACTGGGAACTCTCAGACACTGTTGGTGGGACTGTAAAATGGTACAACCATTGTGGAGAGTTGTGTGGTGCTTCCTTATAAAGTTGGAAATAGAAATACTGCTTGATCCAGCAATCTCACTACTAGGTACATATCTTAAAAAGAAGTTAGAGCTGGTGCATGAATATTTATGTGCATACCCAAGTTCATCACTACGATAAATGGAGAAAAGATGAAGTCCATAAAAGTTCTTGGAGGATGGCCTTCTCAGTCACACAAAGCAAAGTTTATTGAGACAGGATGGGATGAAACTAGTATGGAAGGACTGTGAGAGACAAAAATGTGGAAGTTCAGCTCCACACTACTGAAGTGGAGAACAGACTGTGAAGCTCATGTCTTTGTGGGGCTCCACTTCATTCGTGGGCCAGGTTTAGCTGTTAGCAGGTTTTCTCATCAAACCTGTATCCCCATGTAGTAAATGTCTATTATCTTTTAGTAGTTGTTCTGGTTATCTAGTGCTGCTCTGACAAGAAATATACCACAAATGGGATGGCCTTAACAAACAGGAGTTTAGTCTTACAATTTGGAGG
>NW_006921637.1:15188693-15192525 GCF_000298275.1 Orycteropus afer afer | reverse complement strand
AGTCCTGATGTTACCAATCCACATGGCAGGCCATTAACTTAAGTCCACTGTAAGTCCCAAGGTCAGAAGAGCACAGCAGGCTGCTGAGCAATGACACGGCTACATGCAGGGTCCAAGCATGCCAAAGGCTAGAGACCATTCTCAAAGCTTCTTCTTATACACAAGAAGGAGACCACATTCCCAAAGGCAGATACTCAGCTGCTTGTGGTAGATCCCACCATGGAGCTGATTGCCAGTCTCATCATGGGGAATAACTACCACCAGATGCCCAGCCACTCAACCAGGCCCAGACAAGGTAACACACAAACATAACCATCACAGTTATCTAGCACCAGGCCCTTCCTTTCTATTGGCACCCCTGTCTCCCTTGTGGGGTGATAATGATCTGCATCGTAACAATAAATGGAGAAAAGATTGAAATTGTCAAAAACTTCACCCTGCTTGGTTCTATAATCGATGCCAATGTAAGCAGCAGCCAGGACATCAGACGATGTATAGTACTGGGCAAATCAGCTGCAAAGGACCTCTTTCAAGTGCTGAAGAGCAAAGATGTCTCCTTGCAGACTAAGATGCACGTGACACAAGCCATGGTATTTTCAATCACCTCATATGCATGTGAGAGCTGGACAATGAATAAGGAGGACCGAAGGAGAGTTGATGCTTTTGAGCTGTGGTGTTGGCGAAGAATGCTGAAAGTACCATGAATTGCTAAAAGAACTAATAGGTCTGTCCTAGAGGAAGTGCAGCCAGAATGTTCATTGGAGGTGAGAATGGCCAGACTTCGTCTCACATACTTTGGTCATGTTGTCAGAAGGGACAATTCCCTGGGAAAGGATGTCATGCTTGGTAAGGTGATGGGCTGACGAACAAGGAGAAGGCCCTTAATGAGATGGACTGACATGGTGGCAGCAGTGATGGGCTCAAGTATAGCAAGAATCATGGAACTGGCTCAGGACCGGGCAGTGTTTCATTCTGCTGTGCATACAGTTGCTATGAGTGGAGATGACTTGATGGCACCTAACAACAACATGTTCATCACAGCATTATTCATAACAACAAAGGGATGGAAACAACCTAAGTGCCCATCAATGGATGAATGGATAACCAAACTATGGTACATACACACAATGGAATACTATGCAACATTAAAGAATAATGAAGAATCCACAAAACACCTCATGATGTGGATAAACTTGGAGGACATGATGCTGAGTGAAATAATTGTAGAAGGACAAATATTATGCGAGTCTACTGTTGTAAAAAAAAAAAAAAAAAAAAAAAAAAAAAGTTTATATCCAGAAGGAAACTTCCTTTGTTGGTTAGCAGGGATGGGAAGGAAAATTGCTAAATAGTTTTTTAAAAAATGATAATGACAGCAAAATTATACAGACTTGGGACTGGTTTCTTAAGAACTAAGGGGCTCACAAAAAAAAAAAAAAAGGAAATGGGTGGAAAACAGGCAAGAATAAAGGGGACTCCAGGGTTCCAGCCTAGGCAGAAAAAGAAGGACCTGCCCCTCAACTTGGATACAGGGAAGCATCAGTGGGAAATAATCCTGGGAATTACTTTTGTAGAAATCACCCCATAAGGGAGATTGGGGTGTCAATAGAAAGGAAGGGCCTGGTGCTAGCCTGCTAAAAGACAATAGACATTTGCTACATGGAGATACAGACTGGATGAGAAAACCTGCTAACAGCTAAATGTGGCCCACAGTGAAGTGGGAAGCCCCACAAAGACATGAGCTTCACAGTCTGTTCTCCACTTCAGGAATGTGGGGCTGAACTTCCACACTTTTGCCTCTCACAGTCCTTCCATATGAGTTTCATTCCATCCTGTCTCAATAAACTTTGCTTTGTGAGACTGAGAAGGCCATTCTCCAATCACTTATTCATTGCCAATACCTTTTTTCAAGAATATAAATGGTAGCTATAAACATCAGCCTCACCAGATGGAATACACAGGAATTGGGTTGACTACATCTGTAGAAATAGACTATGGAGAAGCTTGCTATCTTCTGCCAAAACAAGACCAGGAGCTGACTGTGGAACAGACCATCAGTTGTTCATATGCAAGTTCAAGTTAAAGCTAAAGAAAATTAAAATAAGTCCATGAGACCCAAAACACAACGTTGATTATATCCCACCTGAATTTAGAGACCATCTGAAGAATAGATTTGACACATTGAACACTAATGACTAAAGACTGGATGAGTTGTAGGATGATATCAGGAACATCATCCAAAAAGAAGGCAAATGGTCATTAAAAAGACAGGAAGATAAGACCAATATGGATGTCAGAAGAGACTCTGCAACTTGCCCTTGAACAGAGAGTAGCTAAAGCAAAAGGAAGAAATGCTGAAATAAAAGAACTGAACAGAAAATTTCAAAGGGCAGCTTGAGAAGACAAAGTATTATAATGAAATGTGCAAAGACCTGGAATTAGAAAACCAAACATGCTTAGCATTTCTTAAGCTGAAAGAACTGAAGGAAAAATTCAAGCCTCGAGTTGCAATATTGAAGGATTCTATGGGCAAAATATTGAACAATGCAGGAAGTGTCAAAAGGAGATGTAAAGAATACAGAGTCATTGTATCAAAAAGAATTGGTCAATGTCCAACTATTTCAGGAGGTACCATATGATCAAGAACCAATGGTATTAAAGGAAGAAGTCTAAGCTGCCCTGAAGGAATTGGGGGAAAAAAAGAAAGAAAGAAAACATGCCTCCAGGAATTAACAGATTACCCATTGAGATGTTTCAACAAAGGAATGTAGCACAGGAGGCCTTATGCCAAGAAATATGGAAGACAGCTACGTGGCCAAATGACTGGAAGAGATCAATGTTTGTGTCCATCCCAAAGAAAGATGATCCAACAGAATGTGGAAATTATCAAACCATATCATTAATATTACACACAAGTAAAATCTTGCTGACAATAATTCAAAAATGGTTGTAGCAATACATTGACAGGGAACTTCCAGAAATGCAAGTTGGATTCAGAAGAGGATATGGAATGAGGGATATTATTGCTGATGTCAAATGGATCTTAGCTGAATGCAAAGAACACCAGAAAGCTGTCTAACTATGTGTTCTGGTTACCTACTGCTGCTCTGACGAGAAATATACCACAAATGGGATGGCCTTAACAAACAGGAGTTTATTCTTACAATTTTGAGGCTTTAAGTCCAAGTTCAAAGTGCCAAGCTCTACGGGCTGGGTGAAAGCCCCTCAACCTTGAGGTCCAACTCTGCCTCCTGCTCCCAGAGCTAGAGGTGTGTCTTCACTCAAACAGCTTCTGGCTGCTCAGACTGAGAAGCCCCAAGGTTGACAAGTAAAAAGGCACAGTCCTGATGTTACCACACGGCAGGCCATTGACTTAAGGCCATTATAAGTCCCAACCTCAGCAAAGCATAGCAGCCTGCTGAGCAATGACACAGCTACATGCAGGGTCCAAACGTGCCATAGGCTAGAGACCATTTCCCAAGGCTGCTGCTTAAATACAGGAAGCAGGATTCAGAAAAGGGCATGGAATAAGGGGTATCATTGCTGATGACAGGTAGATCTTGGCTGATAGCAGTTATATCAGAAAGATGTTTACCTGTGTTTTAGTTATTATGCAGAGGCATTCAACTGTGTGGATCATAACAAATTATAGATAAGATTGTTCAAAATGGAAATTCCAGACCACTTAATTGTGCTCATGATGTAACTGTACATAGACCAAGAAGCAGTCATTCAAACAGAACAAGGGAATTGTTGTTGTTGTTGTTAAGTGCCGTCGAGTCGTTTCCGACTCATAGCGACCCCATGCACAGCAGAACGAAACACTGCCCGA
>NW_006921637.1:15181035-15185089 GCF_000298275.1 Orycteropus afer afer | reverse complement strand
GTGCTTACCTTGCTCCCGAAGACCTGGTCCCTCTCGGTAGGGTAACAAGGGAACGTGTTCAGGGAATACTGCATGGTTTAAAATCAGGAAAGATGTGCATCAAGGTTGTATCTTTTCACCATACTTATTAAATCTGCATGCTGAACAAATAATCCAAGAAGCTGGACAATATGAAGAAGAAGGCATCAGGATTGGAGGAAGACTCATTAACAACCTGCAATATGCAAATGACACAACCTTGTTTTCTGAAAGTGAAGAAGCCTTGAAGCATTTATTGGTGAAGATCAAAGACTCCAGTCTTCAGTATAGATTACACCTCAACATGAAGAAAACAAAAACCAGACCAATAAGCAATATCATGATAAATGAAGAAAAGATTGAAGTTTTCAGTGATTTTGTTTTACTTGGATCCATAATCAACATCCATGGAAGCAGCAGCCAAGAAATCAGATGACATATTGCACTGGCCAAATCTGCTGCAAAAGAGCTCTTGAAAGTGTTAAAGTGCAAAGATGTCACTTTTAGGACTAAGGTGTGCCTTACCCAAGCCATGGTATTTTCAGTAACCCCATATGCATGTGAATGCTGGTCATTGAATAAGGAAGACCAAAGAAGAATTGATGCATCTGAATTATGTTGTTGATAAAGAATATTGAATGCACCATGAGTATATACCCCATACCAAGAGATGGAGTCAGCATGCTCCTTAGAAGAGAGAATGGCCAGACTTCGTCTCTTGAACATTGGTCATGTTATCAGGAGGGACGGGTCCCTGGAGAAGAATATCATGCTTAGTAAAGTAGTAGTTGTTAGGTGTCGTAGAGTCATCTTCAACTCATAGCAACCATATATACAACAGAACAAAGCACTGTCCTGCACCATTCTCACAATCTTTGCTAGGTTTGCAGCACTATGTCAATCCATCTCATAGAGGGTTTTCCCCATTTTGTTGACCCTCTGTTTTACCAAGCATGATATCCTTCTCCAGGAATGGGTCCCTTCTGATAATATGACCAAATTATATGAGACAAAGTCTGACCATTCCTGCTTCTAAGGACTATTCGGGTTATACTTGCAAGACAGATTTGTTTGTTCTTTTGGCAGTCCATTGTGTTTTCAATATTTTTTGCCAACACCATCATTCAAAGGCATCAATTTTTCTTCGGTTTTCCTTGTTCAATGTCTAGCTTTCACATGCGTACAAAGCTATTGAAAATGGCTTAGGTCAGATGCACTTTAGTGTTCTAAGTGATATCTTTGCTCTTTAATGCATTAAAAGGCTCTTTTGCAGCAGATTTGCCCAGTGCAATAATGTCACGAGATATTTTGACTGCTGCTTGCATGAACACTGAATGTGGATCCAAGTAAAATGAAATTCTTGACTATTTCAATCCTTTCTCCATTTATCATGATGTTGACTATTGGTCCTTTTGTGAGGATTTTTATTTTCTTTTTGTTGAGGTATATATAGTCCATATTGAGGGCTGTAGTCTTTGATCTTCACTATTAAGTGCTTCACTTTCAGCAAGAAAAATTGTGTTATCTGCATATTACAGTTTGTTAATGAGTCTTCGTCCTATCCTGATGCTGCCTTCTTCATATAGTCTAGTTTCTTGGCTTATTTGTTCAGCATGCAGATTGAATAAGTATGATGAGAGGATATAACCCTGAAGCACACATTTCATGATTTTAAACCATACAGTATTCCCTTATTCTGTTTGTATGACTGCCTACTGGTCTATGTACAGATTGGTCATGAGCACAATTAAGCAGTCTGGAATTCCCATTCCTTGCAATGTTATCCATAATTTGTTATAATCCACACAATCTAGTGCATTTGCATAGTAAATAAAACACAGGTAAACTTTCTGGTATTCTCTGTTTTCAGCCAAGGTCTATGTGAGATCAGCAATGATATCCCTAATTCCACTCCCTCTTCTGAATCCAGCTTGAATTGCTGACAGTCTCTGTCAACATACTGTTGCAACCATTTTAAAATTATCTTCAGCAAAAATTTATTTGCATGTGAAATTAACAATATTTTTCAATAATTTCCACATTCTGATGGATCACCTTTTTTTTTGTAATGGACACAAATATGGATCTCTTCCAGTCAGTTGGCCAGATAACTGTCTACCAAATTTCTTGTCATAAAAAATTGAGTGTTTCCAGCATTGTGCCCATTTCTTGAAACATTTCAATGTCATCATCATACCTGGAGCTTTGTTGTTTGCCAATTCTTTCAGTGCATCTTGGACTTCTTCCTTCAATACCAAGGTTCTTGATCATATGCTACGTCCTGAAATGGTTGAATGTGGACCAATTCTTTTTGGTACAGTGACTCTATATATTCATTCCATCTTCTTTTAATGATTCCTGCATCATACAATATTTTGCCCATAATCCTTCAATAAGACAAATTGAGGCTTGATCTTTTTTCTCCAGTTCTTTCATCTTGAGAAATGCTTTGCATGTTCTTCCCTTTCGATTTTCTAACTCAAGGTCTTTCCATATTTTATATAATACTTTGTCTTCTTGAGCCATGCTTTGAAATCTGTCCAGCTCTTTTAATCATCATTTCTTTTTTTTTTTTAATTGTGATTTGGGTGAAAATTTACAGAGCAAATACACTTTCCATACAGCAGTTCACATACACTTTGCCTCATGACATTGACCATAATTTACCACAATGCAACAGCTCCCCTCCTACTTCCTCCCATTAGTTACCTTTTCCCTGTGTCCATCCCCCCATGCACTCCTACCCCCTGTGCTGTCTCCCTGTGCAAAGCAGCCCTTCTTTCTCCCATGCTTGTTCTTTCCAAGAAGTGTATCTACCTCAGGTAAATGTTCAACTCATATGCCTGTCTGTCGTTTGGCTGGAAGCCACAGGCATGGGTCCAATTCCAGACCTGAAGGACAGTTAGGGGCCATAGTCTCAGGGGTTCCACCAGGTTCTATTGGACCAGAAAACCTGGTCCCCCCCCCCTTTTTTATTTCCAAATGATTTTGAGTTTTGTTCCACATTGTTCTTCCTGTCTGTCCAGGATCTCCTACATAAATCCTCTTCCAAGTGGTTGACAGTAGTAGCCAGGCACCATCTAGTTCTTCTGATCTCATAGTTGTATAGGCTGCAGATCAGATGTTGTACCAGTCGCTAGGACTAATTGTTTCCATGAATTTTTGGTTTTCTTCATTTTTCTTTGCTCTGGACGAAGAGAGACCCATTGTTGCATCTAGACAGCAGCTTGCAAGCTTTGAAGATCCCAGTCACTACTCGCCACAGTAGGAGGTAGAACAATGTTTTGTGTAGTATGTTATGCCAGTTGAACTTGATGTCCTCTGCAACTATGGTCCCGAGCCCACAGGTTCAACTACTTGGTCCCTCTGGGTAGCTGGCTGTCAGCTCCACTATACACCTGGGAATTCAGATCATACACATAAAGTTATAGGACTATTGTCTGCCAACCCTATACATGTTCTTGGGTACATTGCCCACTTCATAGACATATCTAATAGTTCAGCCTGTCCACCCATCTATCCACTCATATACCCATGTTTGCCTTCACTGACAACGCCATTATTATATGTGCAAAAGGGTTGATCTTTGTTGTCTGTACTTCCCACGTACCTCTCTATGCCACTATATTGATCACTCACATTTGGTACATTGCCCTTTTCTTCACCCAAATCAAAACTTATCTCTATCTATCTAACATTATTCTCTCCCCTCCCCTCCCACCTCTGGTAACCAACAAACAAAATGTCCTCCCATAGATAAATGTTTCCTTGACTTTTACAATAATGGACTAATACAATATTTGTCTTTTTGTGATTGACTTATTTCACTCAGCATAATGGACTCCAAGTTCATCCACGTTATGCAGTGTTTTGCAGATTATACATTATTCTTTAGGGTTACATAGTATTCTGTTGTGTGTATGTACCATAGTTTGGCTATCCATTCCTCAGTTGATGGATACCTAGGTTGTTTCCATCTTTTGGCTATTGTAAATAGTGCTGCGATGAACATGGGTGTGCATTTGTCTGTTCTTGT
>NW_006921637.1:15171728-15176795 GCF_000298275.1 Orycteropus afer afer | reverse complement strand
TGTTTTCTTTGGTCTGTCTCTCAGTCCTTTGAAGATACCTAAATATAATTCTTTTGAATTCCTTGTCAGAGAGTTCCAATGCTGCTTCTTCCTCAGGGATGTGTTCTGGGTCTGTACCCAGCTCCCTTGTTTCTACCACTTTATCCTGCTTCTTTGTGTGGACTGTGATGGTCTGTTATCTCTGAGACATCATGGTATTGTATTAAGATCTCTGTTAACTGTTTATGAAGAGCATCCAAGGGTGATTCAGGCTCTTCTTGGTGGTTTTTTATCGTTGGCCCATTGGTGGAGAAGGTGGTGGTGGCTCTTGCTCAGTAAGTGAAGTTTCAGGAGGTGTGGGTGTAGTTGTATCTTATGGGGACTGTTGCTGTCTCCCACTCAGTTAGACAAAAATTACAATTGAATGACCATCAAAAAACTAAAAGCACATGGACAAAACGTACACCATGTAATCACACAGGAACAGTAAGCAAAAAAAGAAAAAAGGGAGAAAAGAAGAAAAAAAAAAGTAATATCTGGGGATGGGCACTAAGAGAAAAAAGGTGGAGAAGGAGAATAATGAAGAAACATTGGGGGGGGGGGGACAAGGAACGGGGTTAACCACAAGAAAAAAGGGGAAAAAAAAAAAATTTAAATTAAAAAAAAAAAAATTTAACCAGGAACAGGGAAAAGAAAAAAAAAAAGTAGTAAACTGGGACCTGGGAGGGGAAGAATAGTAAAAAGGACAAAAGTGTTAATAATAATAGTAATTTTCAACAGACAAATACAAGCAAACTAAACACCATAAAAAAGAAAGAGAAAAAGAAAAAAATTGGCGGAAGACAGGGCAGGGCACCCAGGCTCCCTCCGAGCACACAGACTGCAATGGAATTCCTGTGGGCCCAGAAGGTGGGTGGGAGTGGGGGGGGTGGCCACACCTCCTTTCACCAAGCGGGTGTGGGTTACAAGAGTAACAAGAGGAATGTCACACCTTTTCAGTTGTGCAGGTCTGGAGTGTCCTTGGGGTTACTGGAAAGCTGAACTTCTGAAGGCCCTCGAATCTCAGAGAGTGCTGTCTCTTTAAATATCCAAAATGGTCAAGCCGCTTATAAACATTCAAAATGGTGGCACCCCCTGGACAGGCAAAAGTCCACAGCTCAGCCCATCTTCCTCTTCACCACTGCTTCCCCTTTTATTCCACAACCACCCAAGCAGTCCTCCATGCAGTCCCTGGCTAGCAGGGCTGATTTTTAGGTTAATTCTTAGGTCCTACCACCACTCAGGAATCTCCAAGCTGTCTGTGCTGTCAGGATCGCTCAGGATCGCTGCCAGACTACAGGTCTGTATGTCTCCTTTTTTGGTATTTTCATGCAAATTCTTCTGCTTGTTGGGGTTTAGTCCACTTCTATATCCTTCCCTTCAAGGCTCCGGGGTCCAGGATTATCTTCTGTGTCTGTGTTAATTGGTTTCCCTTTTCTTTGTTGAAGAGGGTCTTTGCAGGCTTTCTGCCTATTCTCCCATCTTGGAATCAATTCTACATCATCATTTCCTTCATTCACTTTAGCTACTCTCCATTCAAGAGGAAGATTCAGAAACTCTTCTGACATCCAATTTGGTCTTCTCTCTTTTTCCTCTTTTTAATGGCCTTTTTCTTTCTTCATGTATGATGTCCTTGATGCCATCCCACAACTCATCTGTTCTTTGGTCATTGGTGTTCAGTGTCTCAAATCTGTTCTTCAAATGACCTCTAAATTCAGATGGAATATACTCAAGGTTGTATATTGGCTCTTGTGAACTTGTTTTAATTTTCTTCAGCTTTAGCTTGAACTTGTATATGTGCAATTGATAGGCTTTTCCACAGTCAGCCCCTTGCCTTGTTCTGACTGATGATATTGAGTTTCTCCATAGTCTCTTTCCACAGATGATTTAAAATAAAATTTGATTCTTGTGTATCTGTCTGGTGAGGTCCTCATGTATTGTTGCCATTTGTGTTGTTGAAAAAAAGGTGTTTGCAATGAAGAAGTCAATAGTCTTGCAAACTCCCATCATAAAATCTCCAGCTTTGTTTCTGTCACCAAGGCTCTATTTTCTTTGGTTCCACCGTTTGCATTCCAATCACCAATAATTATCAATGCATCTTGATTGCATATTTGGTTAATTTCAGATTGCAGACATTTGTAAAAAAAAAAAAAATCTTCAATTTCTTCATCTTTGGCTTTAGTGGTTGCTGTGTAAATTTGAATAATTGTAGTATTTGGTCTTCCTTATAGGCATATGGATATTATCCTATCACTGACAGCATTATACTTCAGAATAGATCTTGAAGTCTTCTTTTTGACGATGAATGAAACACCATTCTTCAATTTGTTGTTCCCAGCATAGTAGACCATATGATTGTATGAGTCAAAATGGCCAATTTTAGGTCGCTAATGCCTAGGATTTTGATCTTTACAATTTCTAGTATTCCTAGATTCATAGTTCATACATGAACTGCTTCTGATTTTGAGTTGTGCCACATCAACACATAAAGGTCCCAATAGCTTTACTCCATCCATGCCATTAAGGTCAACTCTACTTTGAGGAGACAGCTCTTTCCTAGTCATATTTTGAGTGCCTTCCAACCTGAGGAGCTCATCTTCTGGCACTAAATCAGACAGTTTCTCCCTTCTATTCATAAGAATTTCAGTGGCTATTTTTTTCTGAGTGGACCTGGCCATTTCTTCCTACTCTGTCTTAATCTCGAAGCTCCACTGAAACCTGTCCACCATGGGCGACCCAGCCGGTATTTGAAATACCAGTTGCATAGCTTCCAGTATCACCACAACATGCAAGCCACCACAGTACAACAAACTGACAAATGAACTGTGGAATAAATATAATAGCTATTCTTATTAGGAGCCAGTGCCTCAGGGATGCCTATAGCTGGGAGGAAGGATGACCAATAATAAGTTTGGCATGTGAGGTAGGTAGAGGACCAGTTCAGTACCTTCAAGCTGCAAATTAATAGTAGTGATTCATCAGGCTGAAGTCTTCTCCTGACTCATGTATCTGCAGGGACTGATGAGCCCAAGATTAGCAGGTCAGATGGCAAGCTGCTGGCTCACAGGCTGTATGGGTTAACAAATCTGAAGATCAGCAGGCAATATGACAATCCAGTGGTTCAAGTCTAAAGAATCGGAGGTTTAAATGAAGACATGTCAGATGCAGGATCCAGATCAAGCAAAAAGCAGAGAGCTTTGCCAGAATATCAATACATATTGGATGCAGGCCCTGAAGAAACTCTCTTCCAATTGATTGGCTGCTCATAGCAGAGCTCATCATGGAGGTGATAATGTTAATCAGATATCATCATGGGGGATGACTACATCATAACTGCCAAACCTCTAGGAATTATGACCCAACTTGACACCCAACCTTAACCATCACATGGTTTAACTATCTTGTGATCTCTAGCAGGATGAGGGACAGTTGTTTTATCATGTGAGATACAACAGAGAATCAAGTTAGTAGCCTTTTTCCATATGTTTTTTGTTTTATAAACTCAAATCAATTAAGAGATATTTCAAGCCCACTGGAAAGGAGGTATAGACCAGCTGTGCTATAAGCTAGAGACTCTACCAATTGGATCTAGAACAAAGAAGGGCATTCTCAAGGTGTAGGTGACAGGACTGTACTAGGTATTCCTAATTACTGATACTGCAAGGAATAGATTCATAGACATAGACTTTCAAGCTGATGCTGCTTGATACTTCAGCTGTCAGTATCAGGGAACTGAGTCAATATTTCCAGAACTCTTAGTGGACTAGAATACTGATTCTGAACTGGGAACAATTTTACCTCCTCCCAGGGGATATTGACAATCTCAGGAGACATTTTTGTTGCCACAACTCGGAGGAAGTAGTACTTGCATCTAGTGAGTAAAGGCCAGTGATGTTGCTAAACCTCCTACAATGCACAGGACAGCCCCCCTCCAATAATTATCTGGCCCAAAATATCAGTAATGTGGTTTGAAAACCCTCCTCTAGACCTATGTCCCTTTATTTAGCTATTGATTAGGAATTTTACAACTCCATGAAGGTTGGCATTAACTTGTAAAACTGCAATTGTGTCCAATACCAACTCAAAGAATTTGCTCTATAGAAATACAAATGATTTATGTTATGCCTTGTCAAAAAAAAAAAAAAAAAAAGACATAATGTTCTATAGAGCATTAAACAATTTGTGTTTAACTTAGCAATATTATTCCAGCATTCTTACTTTTAGTGACTATAATATTTTTCTGCCTCTCTCAATTTTTTTAACTAGCTCTACCAGGATGCTAGTTCCTTTAATAATAAGATAAATAAACACTTGACATGTGTTTATTTAAAAAAAAAGTCTAACAAAATTGGGATATCTTTGGATCAAAAATAAAGTGGTTATCAAAAACAGTAGTAACTTGTACATAGTTGGAGACAGGAAAGAATCTGAGGAGACCAAGGAGTAAAAGTAGGGTATATAGGACTCCATATACAAGTGAAGGATCTAGCCTGGGGAGTCTGAGAGTCACCTCCTCTCTGAGCCTCAAGAGAAAGGATGTGGTGGGTATATAGAGGGGACTTGAGGAGCAGTTGCAAACCAACATTGCAGATTTTGAGGCTGTTGAGTTTCATACCTCACCATGCCTTCTTCTCAGAACCTGAGAATGAGCAAAATGACAGAAATATCATTGCTGGTCAGAAGCTAGTTAAAAACTTTACCACCTGAGTGGTCAATGAGGGGCCACTCTTCCACATCTCCATCCATTCTGTGGTACATACAAGCATTGTACCATTGTACCATTGCCATCCACCAAGTAGAGAATATGGCTAAGACATTGTAGGGTAAAACATGCCAATTACTAACACAAGATTTTCCCAGCATAATTGTAGATGCTCAAAATGCATTGGTTATTAGGCAAAGACATCACTCAAAAGGAAAACTACAGACCAATATCCCTCATGAATATTGATGCAAAAATCTTCAACAAAATCCTAGCCAATAGACTGCAACAACATATCAAGAAAATCATTCATCATGACCAAGTGGGGTTCATATCAGATATGCAGG
>NW_006921637.1:15164884-15169785 GCF_000298275.1 Orycteropus afer afer | reverse complement strand
ATGAACTTGGAGGACATTATGCTGAGTGAAATAAGTCAATCACAAAAGGACAAATATTGTATTAGTCCATTATTGTAAAAGTTAAGGAAAGGTTTATCTATAGAAGGAAATGTCCTTTGTTGGTTACCAGGGGTGGGAGGAGAGGGAAGGGAATGCTGTGAGATAGATAGAGATAAGTATTGATTTGGGTGAAGAGAAGGGCAATGTACCAAATATGTGTCACCAATATGACAGCACTGAGGATGAGAAAGACATAGAGGGGTACATGGGAAGTGCAGACAACACATATGAACCCTTTTGCACATACAGTACTGCACTGTCAGTGAAGGCAAGCATGGGTATATGGCTGGATAGATAGGTGGACAGGCTGAATGATTAGGTATGTCTATGAAATGGGGAGTGTATCCTAGAACATATATAGGGTTGGCAGACAATGGTCCTACAAGTTTATGTGAATGATCAGAGTTCCCAGGTGTATAGTAGAGCTGACAAGGGGCAATGTTGTAGTCACTTCTTGGTCACAGCCAGCTACCCAGAAAGACCGAGTAGTTGAACCTGTGGGCTTGGGACCATAGTCACAAGGGACATCAAGCTCAATTGGCATAACATAGCATACAAAACATTTTTCCACCTCCTACCTTGGTGAGTAGCGACTGGGATCTTAAAAACTAGCAAGCTGCTATCTAGATGCAACGATGGGTCTCTCTTGATCCAGAGCAAAGAAGAATGAAGAAAACCAAAATTCATGGAAACAGTTAGTCCTAGCAACTGGTACACCATCTGATCTGCAGCCTATACGACTATGAGACCAGAAGAACTAGATGGTGCCCGGCTTCCACTGTCATCCACTTGGAAGGGGATCTATGTAGAAGATCCTTGATAGAGAGGGAGAACCATGTGGAACAAAACTCAAAATCATTTGGAGGAAAAAAAAGGGGGGGCCAGGTTTGCTGGTCTGATAGAGCCTGGTGGAACCACTGAGACTGTGGCCCCTAGCTGCTCTTAGGGTCTGGAATTGAACCCACACCTGTGGTTTCCAGCCAAACAAAAGACAGGCATATAAGTTGAACATTTACCACAAGTTGATACACTCCTTGGAGAGAGCAATCATGGGAGAAAGAAGGGCTGCTTATGCACAGGGAGACAGCTCAGGGGGCAGGAGCCCATGGAGGGATGGACACTAGGAAGAGGTAACTGTGGGGAGGAGGTGGGAGGGGAGCTGTTGCACTGGGGTAAACAGTGATCAATGTCATGAGACAAAGTGTGTGTGAACTGCTGTATGGAAAGTGAATTTACTCTGTAAATCTTCACCAAAATCACAATTTTTTAAAAAAATGCATTGGTTATTGATTTTTCAGCTCACTTTTTGTTTTCTCTCTAATATAAAACAGAATAAAGAAGATGGCCTTGGCAAGTTCATCTAAAAGAACTTTTCTAGTAGAGATTAAACACAACTGCACAATTTGCAGCAGTATATTGACAGAGAACTTCCAGAAATGCAAGCTGGATTCAGAAGAGAACATGGAACAAGGGATGTCATTGCTGATGTCAGATGGATCTTGGCTCAAAGCAAAGAATACCAGAAAGATGTTAACCTGTGTTTTATTGACTATGCAAAGGCATTTGATTGTGGGGATCATAAAAATTGTGGATAACATTGAGAAGAATGGAAATTCCAGAACACTTAATTGTACTTATGAAGAACCTGCACATAGTCCATGAGGCTTTCATTTGAACAGAACAAGGGGACACTGCATCGTTTAAAATCAAGAAGGGAGTGTTTCAAGGTTGTATCCTTTCACCATACTTATTCAATCTATATGCTGAGCAAATAATACAAGAAGATGGACTATATGAAAAAGAACATGGGATCAGGATTTGAGGAAGACTCATTAACAATATGTGATACACTGACGCCACAACTTTGCTTGCTGAAAGTGAGGATGATTTGAAGCACTTACAGATGAAGATTGAAGACTACAGTCTGCAGTATGGATTACATCTCAATATAAAGAAAACAAAAATCTTCACAACTGGACAGATAAGCAGCATCACGATAAATGGAGAGAAGATTGAAGCTGTCAAAGACTTTACATTGCTTGCTTCTACAATGGACGTCAACAGAAGCAGCAGTCAGGACATCAGATGATGTATTGGGCAAATTGGCAGCAAAAGATCTCTTTCAAGTGTTGAAGCACAAAGATATCTCCTTGAGGACTAAGGTGTGCCTGACACAAGCCATGATATTTTCAATCACTTCATATGCATGTGAAAGCTGGACAATGAATAAGGAAGACTGAAGAAGAATTGATGATTTTGAGCTGTGGTGCTGGCAAAGAATGCGGAAAGTACCATGGACTGCTAAACGAACTAATAAATCTGTCCTGGAGAAAGTGTTGCTGGAATGCTTCTTGGAAGCAGGAATGGCCAGACTTCATCTCACCTACTTTGGTCATGTTATCAGAAGGGACCATTCCCTAGAGAAGGCTGTCATGCTTGGTAAGGTGGAGGGTCAACGAAAGAGGGGCAGGCCCCTCTGAGGAGATGGGCTCAAGTATAGAAAGGATCATGGAGCCGGCGCAGGACCATGTGGTGTTTCATTCTGCTATGCATAAGGTCACTATGAGTCTGAGATGACTCGACAGCACCTAACAACAATAACAATAGCACAATTTATCAAGACAGCTGTGATAAAGTGAAAAGTATCTAAGCCTTCTGATCAGGGCCATAAAATTAAATTAGAAACACTGTTGGTGATGGGATGAGGTGGATATAATGAATCTCCTTTCATGGGCCTCCTGAAATTCAGAGACTGCATCTTGCCTTTAACTGCCATCAAGTCAGCATGGAGGACCCCACACACAATAAACCAAAATACTGTCTGCTTCTGTGCCATCCTCATGATCGTTTGTGGATTGGACCATAAGATTGATCCATGTTGTTGTTGTTGTTGTTGTTATGTGCCATCAAGTCTGACCGAACTCATAGCAATCCCTCCCTGGGTTTCTGAGGCAGTATCACTATGGAAGTAGGTTGCCCAACCTTCCTTCTGAGGAGTGGCTGGTGGATTTGAACCTCCAGCCTTCTGATTAGCAGTCATGCGCCTTAGGCACTACACTACCAGAGCTCCTGGATTGATCCATAGTATTTTCATTTGTTGATTTTCAGAAGTAGGTCACCAAGGTTTTCTTCCTAGTCTGTCTTAGTTTGGAAGCTGTGCTAAAACCTGTTCGATATCCTAGCAACATGCAAGCCTTCACTAGGTGGTAGCTGTGCATGAGATGTGTTGCTGGAAATCAAACCCAGGTCGCATGCATGAAGGACAAAAATTCTACCACTAAATCTCCAATGCTCCCATTTCAAAGACTGCTTAGATATTGTTTACTACACAACCCTTTAATTTGAAAATCTGTGAACACATTTATAAGATGCCAGTGAAGGTAAGTGACTTTTCCAAGATCAGACACTTAATATCAGAACTGAGATTAGGATTTATCCCTTCATTTGACCCAAGCAATCACAGAGAAAGAACATATATGATATTCTGAAATAGCCTATCTGATGTAAGCCACTAAAATGATTCAGGAAAATGCTATTGTCCATGATTCACAATAAAGATGTGTTAAAGATATGGTTGTGATATATTGTTGTTATTGTTGTTGTTTGTTGTTATGTGCCATGGAGTCAGACCCAACTCATAGAGACCCCTTCTGGTGTTTCCGAGGCAGTATCACTATAGAAGTAGATTGCGCCATCTTCCTTCTGAGGATGACTGGTGGATAAGAACCTCCAGCCTTCTGGTTAGCAGTCAAGTGCCTTAGGCACTATGCTACAACTCCTGAGGACTTCATGTACAACAGAACACAACGTTGCCTGGTCCTACACCATCGTCATGATCATTGGTATGTGTGAGGCCATTATTTTGGCTTTTGTATTAGTCCATCTCCTTGAGGGTTTGCCTCATTTTCACTGACCATTTTAGATTTACAGATGTTAAAATAACAGCAAGAGTACAGCAAAAGGGCAGGGGATGCTATAGATCCTATAATCAATGGCCAGTCCCACACTTTCTATAAACATCACTGCTGTTATGTAATACCTGTCTGTATAACGAAAGGCTCATTGGAAACATTTCAATAGCATTTTCCTTTCCCTGTACAGATCCTTTGTCTTAGTGATATGAGAAGGTCAATATATAGTGTAGTAGTTTCAGTGCAGGAGGACAATGGTGACTTGATTCATTAAGCATTTATTGGAGGCTTAGGAAGCAGATTTCAGTAAAAAGAACTTTCTTACTATTTAAAAAGGACCAGAACCTACAGGCACTGTTATGGGAGACCTAGACACATCCAAACACCTTGAGGGATTGATTTACTGAGTTAAAGGGCTTGGGGTCATAGTCTCATGGAACAACTTAGGCCATTGGCATAACATAGCTCATAAAGGTAATGTTCTGCATCCAAGTTTGGTGAGTAGCATCTGGGGTCTTAAGAGCTTGTGCGTAGTCATCTAAGATGCAACTGGAACAAAAGAGAATGAAAGAATCCAAAGACTCAAGGAACAAACCAGTCCACAGGACTAATTGCCCACATGAACCATGGTCTCTTTTGGCCTAAGACCAGAACTAGATGGTGCTCAGCTGACCATTGTGACCAAGGACAGAAGGATAGAAGTTCCTGGAAAGAATGGGAGAAAAATGTGGAGTAAAATTCAAATTCTGAAAAAACCTGACTTACTGGACTGATAAAAACTGTTGCCCTAAGATATCTTTTTAACTTGGAACTGAAGCCACTCCTGGAGGTCTCTTTCCAGCCAAAAAATTGTCTCATAAAATAAACAATATCACTCATGAAGAATGTGATCCTTTAAACAATCAATTATATAACATATACATATAACTT
>NW_006921637.1:15160942-15162354 GCF_000298275.1 Orycteropus afer afer | reverse complement strand
TGTTGTAAGAAGGGACCATTCCCTGGAGAAGGATGTCATGCTTGGTAAGTTGGAGGGTCGACGAAAGAGGGGGAGGCCTTCAAGGAGATGGATTGATACTGTGGCTGCGATGATGGGCTCAAGTATAGCAGGGATTGTGGGGCTGGAGAGGGATCAGGCAGTGTTTCATTCTGCTATGCATGGGGTCGCTATGAGTTGGAAACGACTCGAGGGCACTTAACAACAACAACATATACATATACATATAACTTATATATATGGTTTTATATATATAACTGTATAACAGTCAACATTTACCCAAAAGCAAAGATGAGAATGATTCAGGAAGTATCAAGAGAAGATTAAAGGAATACTGTACCAAAAAAAAATTGGTTGTTCAACCATTTTAGGAGGTAGCTTATAATCAAGAACTGATGGTATTGAAGAAAGAAATCCAAACTGCACTGAAGGAAATGGCAAAAAAAACAAGACTCCAAGAACTGATGGAGTACCAATCGAGATGCTTCAACAAATGAATGCAATTCTGGAAGCTCTCATTCATTTATGCCAAGAAATTTTGAAGACAGCTACCTGGCCAACTGACTGGATGAAATCTGTATTTTTGCCTATTCCAAAGAAAGGTGCCCCAACAGAATTCAGAAATTATCAAACAATATTATTATATCACATACAAGTAAAGTTTTACTGAAGACAATTCAAAAATGGTTGCAATAGGGAACTGCCAGAAATTCAAACTGAATAAAGAAGAAGACATGAAACAGGGATATCATTGCTGATGTCAGATGAATCTTTCCTGAAAGCAGAGAATGCCAGAAATTAAGTATACATTCTACTGAATGGATCATAACAAATTATGGATAATATTGCAAAGAATAGGAATTCCAGAATACTTAATTGTACTCATGCAAAACCTGTACAAAGACCAACAGGCACTTGTTTAAATAGAGCAAAGGGATACTGCATTGTTTTGTGCATGTCAATGAAGTATCTTTTCATTATACTATTCAATCTGTAGGCTGATCAAATAATCTGAGAAGCTGGACTGTATGAAGAAGAATATGGTATCAAGACTGGAGAAAGACTCGTTAACAACCTGTGATATGCAGATGATACAACTTTGCTTACTGAAAGTGAAGAAGATTTAAAACACTTACTGGTTGAGATTAAAAAAATTAAAAAACCCTATGTAGCCTTTGGATACACCTCAACATAAAGAAAACAAAAATCCTTGCAACAGGACCAATGAGCAGCATCATGATAAATGGAGAAAATACTGAAGTTGCCACAAAGATTTCATTTTACTGGGACCACAATCAACACCCATGGAAGCAGCACTCATGAAATAAGAAAATGTACTTCACTGGTCAAATCTGCTGCAAAAAACCTCTTTAAAGTGTTTTTTTTTTTTTTTT
>NW_006921637.1:15156660-15159911 GCF_000298275.1 Orycteropus afer afer | reverse complement strand
CCTTCCGAGGAGTGGCTGGTGGATTTGAACCACCAGCCTTCTGGTTAGCAGTCAAGTGCCTTAGGCACTATGCTATCAGCGCTCCATGATTAGATTAATGGAGTAATTTAGCAGTTCAGATCAAAGGCTCTGCAGTCAAACAGCCTCATCACTTACTCCCTTGAGTAGCTGTGCACCTCTATAAGCCTTAGATTCCAAAAATGAAAAATAGAAATAATAGCAATACCTATATTAGATAGAGATAATACCTGTATTAGATCAGACAGAAATTCACACCAAGGGCTTCACATTGTGCAGGCATTTACTGAACACTCCATAAGTACTGTTATTGTTGTTGTTATTGTGTCCCACCAAGTGAATTTCAACTCTTAGCAACTCCATAGAGCAGAATAGAACTGCCCCACAGAGTTTACAAGATTATCATCTTGACAGAAGCAGATTGCCATGTCCTTCTCCAGTGAAGCAGCTAGTTCCAACCTTTTTATTAGCAGCCAAGTACTTAACCATTTTGACACAAAGTATCCTACCATTAATACTAGCTAATATTATTTTTTATCTTATGCCTTAAAACAAACAATGAAAGCTTTTCATTAAAGGGAACTTGATCAGTAACATTTATACAAATGAAACAGATAGCAAAATGTCCTCAAGCTCTGAAAAAGTAGGGAAGTCTGCATTAAGAGTCTTACTCGCTGCTTACCTCATGTAGATAAGTGTAATAGCCCATGTGAGTATTTCCTACCTGGTTAGTATATTAGAGTTGGTAAGTAACCACCAGGTTCTATAGTAGATACTTTCCAAAATCCCAGTATCTGGGAACAATGGAAGTTTATTTTCTTTCACACAGAGGGAACTCTTCTCCTAGCAATGAGTCAGAGATTCACGATCCTTCATCTTGTGACAGCCATTCCAACAGGTAGCTTGCATGGCCACAGAGAGAAGGGAAGAAACACCAGCTCTTAATATCATTGGCCAGGAAGTGACTCATCACTTTTGCTCACATTCAATTGGCCAGATCTAGTCAAATGGTCTCAACCCAACTGGAAAGGATACTGAGAAATGTAGGGGCATTTATAAGCACTATGTCTGCCAAGCTCAGTGATCTGGATCTTCATATACAGGTCTTTCCTCACTTGTTAGATTCAGTTAGACACACTGTCCCATACAGAGCACCCTCCTCTGTTTTCAGTTGGGCAAGCTTTGACTTGTCCTTAAAGTCAGCTCACCATTTCATCCTTGTGACCACCACAATACTCTTCTAGGAAACACTGATTGATTCTTCTCCTGAACTCTTTTTGGCACACACTTGCATTTGAGGAATTACTATATTGAATCATATTTGCTTGCTTCTCATTACCAGACTACTCAGTCTTTGAGGTAGGAGCCAAACACATTCATTTAGCAAATATCGATTGAGCCCCTGCTGCATCTCTACCTAAGTACACAGGCTATAACAGGAAATCCTGCCCTCAGGAGCTCACCTTACAGGACAGGAGATGGAGGGGGGAAAAAAAAAGAACACGTAAAAAATAAATGGAATAAATTCTTATATTAAAGAAAACAAACTGAGAGAAAATGCTTCCCTGAGGAGGTGTCATATGAGAAGAAACTGAACTGTGCCAACATGTTGAGGAAATGTGATGCAGGGTGAGGCAATAGAAACTAATGGGCCTGAAGGAAAAAAGACTAGTAGTGTGTCTGAGTAAAGTAGCAGAGACAGGTGAGACCAGATTTTTGAAGGCCTTGTCTGCTTTCCTGAGTCCCACTAGATCATGCATTCTTTGAGGGCAGGAACCAAGCTCACTCATTTAATTTCTCTCTTCTTCCTGAACTATATTTAAAAGCTCTTGATTTTCACCTTTAGCTATCTATACCAACGGAGCCCTGATGGTGCAGTGGTTAAGCATTCAGTTGCTAACTGAAATGTCAGCAGGTCAAACCTATCAACCAGTCTGCAAGAGAAAGATTTTGCAGTCTACTTCTATAAAGATTATAACCTTGGAAGCCTCATGAAGCAGTTAAAGAGCTGTGGTGGTACAGCGGTTATGTGTTTGGCTATGAATTCAATGGTCGATGATTCAAACTTACCAACTGCTCTGCAGGAGAAAGAAGAGGCAATCTGTTCTATAAAGATTTACAGGCTGGAAACCCTACTACTGTCTTACAGGAACACTATGAGTCACAATTGACTTGATGGCAGTGACTTTGGTTTGGTTTTGGTGGTAGTTAAACTTGTATATCAACTTGGCTGGGCCTGGGCTTGGCAGCTGGTGGTAGTTATTCTCCATGATAAGACTGGCAATCAGCTCCATGGTGGGATCTACCACAAGCAGCTGAATGTGGTCTACTTCTTGTATAGAAGGAGAAGCCTTGGAATAGTCTCTAGCTTATGGCACACTTAGACCCTGCATATAGCTGTGTTGTTGTTCAGCAGCCTGCCATGCTCTACCGATCTTGGGACTTACAATGGACTTAAATTAATGGCCTGCCATGTGATTTGGTAACATCGGGACTGTGCAATTTTACTTGTCAACCTTGGGCTTGTCAGCCTCAGCAGCCAGCTGTTGTGTGAGTGAAGAAATGGCTCTAGCTCCAGTGGGCCAGGAGCAGGAAGCAGAGCTGGACCCCAAGGCTGAGGGGCTTTCACCCAGCCCCTAGAGCCTGGCACTTTGAACTTGGACTTAAAGCCTCCAAACTGTAAGAGAATAAACTCCTGTTGGTTAAGGCCATCCCATTTGTGCTATATTCTTGTCAGAGAGGCACTAGGTAATAACTAAGATAAAAATAAATAAATAATAAATGTTGATGAAGATGTGGGGAAACTGAATCCCTTTTCCTGTGTGAGTGGGAATGCAAAATCAAACAACCTTGGTGGAAAATGGTGTGGTGGTTCCTTAAAAAACTAAAAACTACCATAGGATCCAGCAATTCCTTTCTAGGTATATACCCAAAAGACTTGAAAGTATAGACTCAAACAGAAACTTGTAGACCAATGTTCATTGCAATACTGTTCACAATAGCCAAAATGTGGAAACAATCTAAATGTCCATTACAGATGAATGGATAAACAAAATGTGATAGGACATACAATGGAATAAGTATGTAAAAAGCCAGTAAGAGAAATGAACTCTTGATACATGCTACAATATGGATGGAGTTTGTAGATATTATACTAAGTTAAATTAGTCAATCACAAAAGGACAAATAGTGTATGACCTCACTTATATAAAAAGACAAAAAAAAAAAAAAAA
>NW_006921637.1:15154747-15156235 GCF_000298275.1 Orycteropus afer afer | reverse complement strand
AAACCCAAGGAGGGGTCACTATGAGTCGGGGCCGACTCGATGGCAAATAACAACAACAACAAAGGACAAGAGGGAGGAGTAAAGAGGAGGTTATTACTTATGCAGTTTTGGTTTATGGTGATATAAAAAATCACATTGACCGGCAAGATGGTGGACTAGGCAGAAAGACTGCACAGACCCTCTTCAACAAAGAAAAGGGAAACCAATTAACACAGATACAAAAGATAATCCTGGACCCCTGAGCCTTGAAGGGAAGGATATAGATGTGGACTAAACCCCAACTAGCAGAAGATTTGTATGAAAATACCAAAAAAGAACACATACAGAGCTGCGGTCTGGCAGCAATCCTGACAGCACAGACAGCTTGGAGATTCCCGAGTGGTGGTAGGACCTAAGAATTAACCAAAAAATCAGCCCTGCTAGCCATGGACTGCACGGAGGACTGTGCACGGTGGCTGGGAATAAACGGAGAAGGTGAAGAGAAAGGTGGGCTGAGCTGTGGACTTTTGCCGGTCCAGAGGACGCTGCCATTTTGAAGGATTAAAAGCGGCTTGACTATTTTGGATATTTAAAGAGATAGCATGCTCCCAGACTCTGGGGCTTAAGAACACATTCTACTTTCCAGCAACCCCAAGGTCACTCTGGATCTGCAAGACTGAAAAGGTACCACATTCCTCTTGTTACTCTTATACCCCACGCCCTCTTGGTGAACAGAAGAGCAGCCATCACCCACTCCCACCTACCTTCTGGGCCCACAGGAACTCCATCACAGTCTGTGTGATCAGACAGAGCCTGGGTGCCCTGCCCTGTCCTCCACTGATTCTTTCTCTCTCTCTCTCTCTTATTTTATTTTTGCTTTCTTTTTTTCTGGTGATTAGTCTGCTTATATTTGTCTGTTTTAAAACAACTATTGTTAATAATACTTTTGTTCTTTTTATTATTATTCTTAATCTTCCCCTACCAGGTCCTAGTTTTCAGCATTTTTTCTTTTCCCTGTTCCTGGTTGAAATTTTTTTTTTTCTAAGTTTTTTTTCCCCCTTTTGTCTCATGGTTAACCGTGTTTCTTGTTTTCCTTTCTGCATTTTTCCTATTGTTTTCCCTTCATTATTCTCCTTCTCTACTTTTTTTCCTCTTAGTATCCTATCCTCAGATATTGCAGGTTTTCTTGTTTTTTCTTCTTCTTTTTCCCTTTTTTCTTTTTATTTATTTATTTATTTCTGGCTACTATTCTTGTGTGATTACATGGTGTGTTTTTTGTCCATATGCTTTTAGTTTTTTGATGGTTATTCAATTGTAATATGTATCTGAGTGGGAGACAACAATAGTCCCTATAAGACACAACTACACCTCCTGCAACTTCACTTACTGAATGAGAGCCACTACCTCCTTCTCCACCAATGGGCCAACAATAAAAAACCACCAAGAAGAGCCTGAATCACCCTTGACTGCTCTTCATAAACAGTTAACAGAGATCTAAATACAACAATG
>NW_006921637.1:15142264-15142866 GCF_000298275.1 Orycteropus afer afer | reverse complement strand
TTTGTTGGTTACCAGGGATGGGAGGGGAGGGCAGGGACTGCTGTTAGATAGATAAAGTATTGATTTGGGTGAAGAGAAGGGCAATGTACCAAATGTGAGTGACCAATATCACAGCATTGAGGATGAGAAAAACATAGAGAGGTACATGGGAGGTACAGACAACAAATATGAACCCTTTTGAACATACAGTACTGTGTTGTCAATGAAGGCAAACATGGATATATGGGTGGATAGATGTGTGGACAGGCTGAAAGATTAGGTATGTCTATGAAATGGGGATTGTGTCCAAGAACATATATAGGGTGGGCAGACAATGGTCCTATGAGTTTATGTGAATGATCAGAATTCCCAGGTGTATAGTAGAGCCGACAAGGGGGAAGGTGGTGATTACTGCTGAGTCACAGCCAGCTACCCAGAGGGACCGAGTAGTTGGACCTGTGGGCTTGGGCCCATAGTCGCAGAGGACATCAAACTCAATTGGCATAACATAGCATACAAAACATTGTTCACCTCCTACTTTGGCAAGTAGTGACTGGGATCTTAAAAACTAGCAAGCTGCCATCTAGATGCAACGATGGGTCTCTCCTCATCCAGAGCAAAGA
>NW_006921637.1:15122381-15141834 GCF_000298275.1 Orycteropus afer afer | reverse complement strand
TGGTAAACTGTGGTCAATGTCATGAGACAAAGTATATGTGAACTGCTGTATGGAAAGTGAATTTGCTTTGTAAATCTTCACCCAATCACAATAAAAAAAGAAAATCACATTGATTAAGGGCAGGGCTGCACAGTCAATCAGAAGTGCTGTTCATAAGTTATACATCTGTAAAAAGGTGAAGTGACCAAAATAGTGTGATAGATATATTTACAAGTATGACCAAAAAAAAAAAAAAAAATTAGTAGAAAAAAGAAAAGAATAGCTGCTGAGTCTGCTTATGTACAAATACCTCACGGGATCTAATTCCCTGATTTGGAGGTTTAGGGTCATGTTTTCATGGGACATTCCAATTAATTGGCCTAACAATTTGCTTCTCTACCTCCTAGTTCCTTGGGGTGCCTAGGGTCTTAAAATCTTGGAAGTGGCCATCCACAGCCCTACAATTTGTCTCTATTTACCTGGAGCAACAGAGAAAGAGCATCAGGAATAGATGGAGGAAATGGAATGTGTGGCTAATTGCCTCTAAAAGTGATTGCCTCCTTTGCAGTGAGACCAGCAGAACTGGCTGGTGCCTGGCTACCATTACTGAACATTTTGATTCTATAGACTATTCTAAACCAAAAGAAAACAGAATTTCAAATTCTCATGGACCCCAGACTTTCTGGAATCAAATATGCTAGATGAACCCCTGAAACCATTACCCAGAAATAATATTTAAACCTTAAACCAAAACTATCCTTTGAAGTATTTTTAAACCCAAACAGTAGTTTAGCCTAACTAGTAAAAATTGTTTGCCCTGAGCATTATGCCTTCTAAGAACTACCTATATGGAATCAAAGTGACAACAGCAACTCAAAAGATTAGATAGGAACCTTAGGAGGCTGTGAGTTTATGTTAGTAGAAAAGGAGGATGAGTGGTTGTACAACTCAAAGAATGTAGTCAATGTCATGCAGACATTGTTGAATTGGTGCCTGTTTTGCTGTGTATATTCTCAACAACTAAACAAATAAAATTTAAAGAAAAAATAATATTATCATTAGGCCTGCCCCCACCTCCTCCAGTCCATCTTCACAGCAGCTGCCACAAAGATCTTGCTAAAACACTTATCTTAAGACGTTACAATGGCTCCTTAGGTGCTATACTCATACCCTTGGCCTACATGAGGCCTACCTGCCTTTCTATTTTCTTCTCCCCACCTTATACTTATGTTAAGCTCCAACACGTCCTTGGTGTGTGTTCCTATAAACCTACAGCTAAGCTTCCCAGGCTTCATCAGCAGGCCTCCTCCTGGCAGCTGCCCTCTGCTTTTGCCCAGCCCCTCCTTGCCACCCTCACTGCACTCAGCATACTTGTATGACTATTGGCTTATATCTTTCTCTGCCACCAGTCCGCAAACTCCTCAGCCTTGGGAACTGTGTCTATCTCTTTTCACTGCCCATGTGGCACAGAGTAGGCACATAGTAAGTGTTTGGGGAATAAAGAAGAGTGAGTGGGAGGGATGGGTCCATGTCTCTGCAGACCAGACTACAGAAAACTGCTTTGCAAAGTATAAATTCTTTGACACATGGAGGGTATTATCATTTCTTTTGGTAAAATTGGTAATATTGGATGATTGTTAACATATACATTAAAAATTAAAGCCAGAATCATTCTTTAAAGGTTCATGCTGATATGAGCTGAATATTTACATTAGGTATACACTCCTTGGAGAGATCAATTATGGGAGAATAGGTCTGTGTATGCACAGGGAGACAGCTCAGGGAGCAGGAGTGCATGGGAGGGAAAGACACAGGGAAGAAGTAACTATGGTGAGGAAGTGAGAGGGGAGCTGTTGCATTGTGGGAAATTTCAGTCAATGTCATGAGACAAAGTATATGAGAGCTGCTGTATGGAAAGTGAATTTGCTTCATAAACTTTCACTCAAATCACAATAAAAATTAAAAAAAAAAAAAAAAAAAGCCTCATGCTGAATAGGCAGATAAACACAGCACTCATGGAAGATCAAACCACCCTTGAAGTCACTCTTTATGTCACCCTTGAAGTCTCACTTGGCAACATAAATTAATATGTGAATCAAACCAAAAAATATATGAACAAGGCAGGTTGTTTTTTTTCTAATTATACCCTCTTTCCAGCGTTTCAGCAGCCACTAGGTGTTAGCATCAAGGGATTATACCATCTTCTCCATAATTCACTGTGGAGTATGCCCTTGGATTTGTACATGTCGTGTAGAGTATTCATTCAGGCCCACCACAATTCATGCTGGGCCAGCACATGAGCAAATCTGTTGAGTTAAGCCATGTTCTTGCCAGAAGAATTATAGATCCACTGGGTGGCACCAAAATGAGTGAAAGCAAGCTGGTGTGTCGTATTTTGCTGACCCATCACCACTGGGGCATTTGCAGGACCTCTCTTCCTACAGCACTTAGGGGCCACAAGCCATCCCAGGGCAAGAAGATTTCTCTTTGCTGGGGGTGGGGAGGTGCTCTGTGAAAGAAAGGGAAGAGATGGATTTACTGGTTTTGCTTCTCCTCCTAGTGCCTTCCAGGGTTATTTTTCCTTAAGATGGCAGTCCCCTCTAGGGCTTCCTTATGCCAAGATCTGAAGTGCTAATTATCTAGCAGTCTCAGGAAGCAGATCTCCTACTTCTAGGTTAGGCCAGAGCTTGGGATGTGGACAAAAGAGGCCATGCACACAGGAGCAGGAAAAGCCTATGGCCATAATAGCCGAGGATCCTTCCTGGATATGTGTAAGACCAACATAAGTCTGCATAAGATCCCAAGTGCTGTCTCTTAGATTTTGATTCAGTAAGTCTGGATTGGAGCCCAGGAATCTGCCCTTCACACATCTCAGGGGAATCTGATGAAGATGATATCAAGACCACACATTGGAAAAAACACTTCCTTCTGTTGGGCTGAGTGGGTTAAGCTGGGATCTAGAGCCTCCATAGACCAGCATCACTGGCCTCACATTGTTGTTGTTATGTGCCGTCGAGTCGGACCCGACTCATAACAACCCCTCCTTGGGTTTCCAAGGCAGTATCACTACGGAAGTAGATTGCCCCATCTTCCTTCCGAAGAGTGGCTGGTGGGTTCGAACCACCAGCCTTCTGGTTAGCAGTCAAGTGGCTTAGGCACTACATACACTACCAGAGCTCCCATGTCCTCACATAGGACCTGCTTAAAATTGCATATTCTCAGGCCACACAAGACCTAGTGAACTAGGTTCTTCATTTTAACAGATTCCCATGGTTTCTAGTTTTTTAGTGCTACAATAATAGAAATATTACAAGTCAGTGGCTGTAAAAAACAGAAATTTATTTTCTCACACTTTAAGAGGATGTTGTTGTTGTCAGATGTCATCAAGTTGATTCCAACCCAGCGATCCTATGTACATCAGAATGGAGCACTGCCTGGTCCTGTGTCAGCCTCACAACCCTTGCTATGCTTGTGCCCATAGTTGCAGCCACTGTGTCAATCCATCATGTTGAGGGTCTTCCCCTTTTTCTCTGACCTTCCACTTTACCAAGCATGACATCCATTTCGAGGACTAGTCCTTTCTGACAATATGACCGAAGTAAGAAAGATGAAGTCTGGCCATTCTCGCTTCTCAGGAGCATTCTGCTACACTTCTTCTAGGATTTGTTGTTGTTGTTGTTTGCCATCGAGTCGGCCCCAACTCATAGCGACCCCTCCTTGTGTTTCTGAGGCAGTATCACTACGGAAGTAGGATTGCCCGATTTATTCATTCTTCTGGCAGTCCACGATATTTTCAGTGTTCTTCACCAGCACCACAATTCAAAGGCAACAATTCTTCTTTGGTCTTCCTTATTCGTTGTGCAGCTTTCACATGCATATGAAGCAATTGAAAAATACTATGGCTTGGGTTAGACCCACCTTAGACTTCAATATGACGTATTTGCTCTTCCACACTTTAAAGAGGTCTTTTGCAGCAGATTTGCACAGTGCAATATGACATCTGATTTCTTGACTGCTGCTTCCATGGGTGTTGATTGTGAATCCAAGTAATATGAAATCTATGACAACTTCAATCTTTTCTCCATTTATTGTGATACTGCTTATTGGTCCAGTTGTGAGGACTTTTGTTTTCTTTATGCTGAGGTGTAATTAATATTGAAGACTGTAAACTTTGATCTTCATCAGCAAGTGCTTCACGTACTCTTCATTTTCAAGCAGGGTTGTATCATCTGCATACTGCAGGTTGTTAATTAATCTTCCTCCAATTCTGACGCCACATTTCTCTTCATATAGTCCAGCTTCTCAGATTATTTGCTCAGCATACAGAAAGAATAAGTATGGTGAATGTATACAACCCTGACACAAGCCCTTCCTGATTCAAACCACTGAGTATTTCCTTGTTCTGTTCAAGTGATAGCTTCTTGGTCTATAAACAGGTGAGTCATGAATACAATTAAGTGTTCTGAAATTCTCATTCTTCTCAATATTATCCATAATTTCTCATGATCCACACAGTTGAATGTTTTTGTATAGTCAGTAAAACATAGGTAAGTATCTTTCTGCTAGTCTTTGCTTTCAGCCAGGATCCATCTGACATCAGCAATGATTTTCTCATTCCACGTCCTCTTCTGAATCCAGCTTGCATTTCTGGAAGTTCCATGTCAATATCCTGCTACAACCATTTTTTTAAATTATCTTCAGCAAAATTTTACTTGCATATGATATTGTTTGATAATTTCCACATTCTGTTGCATCACCTTTTTTTGGAATGGGCACAAATATAGTTTTCTTCCAGATGGTTGGCCAGGTAGCTGTCTTTCAAATTTTCTGGCATGAGTGAGTAAGCACCTCCAGCACTGCATCCATATGCTGAAACATCTCAATTTCAATTCCTGGAGTCTAGTTTCTTGACAATTCCTTCAGTGCAACTTGAACTTCTTTCTTCAATACTATTGGTTCTTGATCATATGCTACCTGTGGTGGTTAAGTTTGTGTGTCACCTTGGCTGGGCCTGATTGAGTGGTTGGGCAACTGAATGTAGTTATTCCCCATGGTGAGATTAGTAATTAACTCCATGGTGGAATCTATTGGAGCAGCTGAGTAGCTGCTTCAGATATGTGGTCTGCTACCCATATATAAAAAACAGCTTTGGGAATGATCTCCAGTTTATGGCACACTTGAACCCTGCCTGTAGCTGTGTTGTTGTTCAGCAGCCTGCCAAGTTCTGTCAACCTTGGGACTTTCAATGGACTTGAATCAATGGTCTGCTGTGTAGTTTGGTAACATCAAGACTGTGCTTTTTACTTGTCAACCTTGGGCTTTTCAGTCACAGCAGTCAGCAGCTGTCTGAGTGAAGAAAAGCTTTTAGCTTCAGTGGGCCTGGAGCAGGAGGCAGAGCTGAAGCCCAAGGTTGAGGGGCTTTCACCCCGCCCTGGCACTTTGATGCACTTTGAACTTGGACTTAAAGCCTCCAAACTGTAAGAGAATAAATTCCTGTTAAGGCCATCCCACTTATGGTATTTTCTTGTCAGAGCGGCACTGGGTAACCAAAACACTACTTCCTGAAATGGTTGAACGTCGACCAATTCTTTTTGATACAGTGACTCTGTGTACACCTTCTATCTTCTTCTGATGCTTCCTGCATTATTCAATATCTTGGTCATAGAATCCTTCAATATTGCAATTTAAGGCTTGAATTTTTTCTTCAGTTCTTTCAGCTTGAAAAATACCGAGCATGTTCTTCCTTTCTGGTTTTCTAATTCCAGGTCTTTGCACATTTCATTATAATACTTTATTTTGTCTTCTTGAGCCACCATTTAAAATCTTCTGTTCAGCTCTTTTATTTCAATATTTCTTCCTTTCACTTTAGTTACTCTATGTTCAAGGGCAAGTTTTAAAGTCTGTTCTAACATCCATTTTGGTCTTTTCTTCCTTCTCTGTCTTTTTAATGACCTTTTGTTTTCTTCACACTTGATAATCTTGATAACATCCCAAAACTCATCTAGTCTTCAGTCATTGGAGTTCAATGCATCAAATCTATTCATTTCTATCACCAAGGCCATATTTTCAAACTACCAGTACTTCTTCTTTGTTTCCAACTGTTACATTTCAATCACCCATAATTGTCAATGCATCTTGATTGCATGGTTGATCAATTTCAGACTGCAGAAGTTAGAAAAAATCTTCAATTTCTTCACCTTTCACTTTGGTGGTTGCTGCATGAATTTGAATAATAATCATATTAACTGGTTTTCCTTGTAGGCATATGGATATTATCCTATCACTAACAGCATTGTACTTTAGGATTGATCTTGAAATGTTCTTTTTGATGGATGTATATGACACCATTCCTCTTCAATTTGTCATTCCCAGCATCGTGGATCATGTAATTTTCTGATTCAAAATGGTCAATACCAGTCCATCTTAGCTCACTAATGCATAAGATTTTCCTAGGTTCATATTTCATACATTCCACATTCTGATTACCAATGAATGTTTGCAGCTGTTTCTTCCCATTTGTAGTTGTGCCCCACCAGCAAATGAAGGTCCTAAAAGGTTTACTCCATCCATTTCATTAAGATTGATTCTATTTTGTGGAGGCAGCTCTTCCCCAGTCATATGTTGAGTGCCTTCCAACCTAACAACCTCATCTTCTGGCACTATGTCAGAAAATATTTCACTGTTCTTCATAAAATTTTCCAGTAATATATCAGTGTTTCATTGCTATTCATAGGTTTTCAGTAGCCAATTTTCTCAGAAGTGGATGGCCGCATCCTTCTTCCCAATCTGTCTTAGTGTGGAAGCTCCATTGAATCCTGTCCACCAGAGTGACCCTACTAATATTTGAAATACCAGTGGCATAGCCTTCAGCATCACAGCAACATGCAAGCCACCACAGTAAGGTAAACTGACAAATGAATGGTGGCTAGAAGTCTGAATTCAGGGTGCCGACTCTAGGGGAAGGCTCTCTTTGTTGCTGTAAGGGATATCCTTATCTCAGCTTCTTTAGAATTCTTGGTATTTCTTGGAGATCTCCATGAAGCATCTATCTTTCCTCCATTCCTGCTTGTTTGCTTCTGTGTCTGATCTGCTCCTTTTATATTTCAAAAATTATTGACTTAAAGCACACCCTACACTGATATGGCCTTGTTAACATAGCAATGAAAACTCTATTCTCAAAGAGGATTACACCAACAGGGGTTAGGAATCCAACACATATTTTGAGGGGGGACACAATTCAATCCAGGTGATTCCTGTGCACCATAATGTCTGAGACACACTGATCTGACTATGGAAAAGGAAATAATGAGAAAAGGGGAAAGAGAGGTCCTATAAGATTTATCAGGAAACACAAGTCACCCTGAGAAAAGTTCCAGGTGTTTGGAGGTTTGATGTGTTATTTTCCAGGGTGTGAATTCTCTCAGTCAAGGATAGAGGTTACATTTTGTTTGTCATAAGTGAGAATGCAGGCATTAACAGATCCATGTGGATGGGGAAGGATATGGTGTTCCCTTTGAATGGATGACATTCTCAAATTGTATAAAAGGGAAATATAGGTTGATTTTGCTTTTCATTTCAAAAATCGATTGCTTACTTGTGTCAGAACCCAGATGTCAGCTGGGGTCTCCTTACCCCATGAAGGTCTAAGTTTGTCCCAGATCCATGCCTAGTCTCTACCATCTAAACCTTATCAAGATTTCTGGTAATCCCCTGTGCACATACACTCATGGCCTCTCTGCCTCCAACTCTTGTATTAGACAATGCTGCATGTGCCTGCCCCATGCAAAATGTCAACTGTCCCACAGAAGTCCACTTGCTCTGGCATTTTATGCATTTAGTCACCTTGATTGAAGATGAAGGGATCATTAAGAGGGTTCACCATTTCACAGGCCCCCTCCCTCTATTCCTTTATTTCCCCACCCCATTCCTTTTCCAAACCCAACAAATACTTTTGATCTCATATCAGTTTTGAAATCACCTTCCAAAGTTTGACCATGCCCTTGGGATATCATTGTCTGGACCATGTAACTTCTGCAAGTGTGTTTCCAGATACCTATGCTTTTCCTAACAGAACTCTGACAAATAGCATTTTCTCTACCTAGAGGCAATAGGTACAGTCTGTCAATTTGTCGTACTGTGGTGACTTGTGCATTGCTGTGAAGGTGGAGACTATGCCACCGGTGTTTCAAATATGAGCAGGGTCACCCATGGTGGATAGATTTCAGCAGAACCTCCAGACTAGGACAAACTTGGAAGAAGGAAGGGGCCATCCACTTCTCAAAGAATTGGCCAGTGAAAACCTTACAAATGATAGTGAAACACTGTCTGATATGTTACTAGAAAATGTGACAAATAGCCCTGAATCTTTGTCCTATATAGTCCTAGAAGATGAGCTCCTCAGGTCAGAAGGCACTCAAAATACCACTGGGCAAGAATTGCCTCTTCAGAGTAGAGTTGATCTTAATGGTGCGGATGGAGTAATGCTTTTGGGACCTCCTTTTATTGATGTAGCACAACTCAAAAAGTGAAGAAACAGCTGCAAACATCCATTAATAATCGGAACATGGAACACATGAAGTGTGAATCTAGGAAATTTGGAAGTTGTCAAAAATGAAATGGAAAGCATAAAGATTGATATCCTAGACATTAGTGAGCTGAAATGTACTGGTTTGGGCCATTTTGAATCAGGTAACTATATGATCTACTATGCCAGGAATGACAAATTGAAATTGAAGAGGAATGATGTGGCAATCATCATCACAAAGAATGTTTCAAGATCTATCCCGAAGCACAATGCTCAGTGATAGGATAACATCTGTACACCTACAAGGAAGACCAGTTAATATGACTATTATTCAAATTTATGCACCAACCACCAAAACCAAAGATGAGGAAATTGAAGATTTTTACTAACTTCTGCTGTCTGAAATTAACCAAACATGCAATCAAGAAATGTTGATTATCACTGGTGATTGGAATGCAAAATTTGGAAGCAAAGAAGAATTACTGGTAGTTGGAAAGTATGGTCTTGGTGATAGAAATGATGCCAGAGATTGCATGATAGAATTTTTCAAGACCAATGACTTATTCATTGCAAATACGTTTTTTTTCAACAGCATACATGGCAACTATACACTTGGGCTTCACCAGATGGAGTACATAAGAATCAGATCAACTATATCCATGGAAAGAGGCAATAGAGAAGCTCAATATCTTCAGCCAAAACAAGGGCAGGAGCTGACTGTAGAACAGACCATCAACTGCTCATATGCAAGTTCAAATTGAAGCTGAAGACAATTAAAGTAAGTCCATGAGAGCCAAAATATGATCTTGATTATATCCCTCCTGAATTTAGAGACCATCTAAAGAATAGATTTGATGCATTGAACACCAATGAACAAAAATCAAAGGAATTGTGGGATGACATCAAGAATATCATCCATGAAGAAAGGAAAAGGTCATTAAAAAGACAGGAAAGGAAGAAACTACCAAATGGATGTCAGAAGAGACTCTGAAACTTGTTCTTGAATGGAGAGTAGCTAAAACAAATGGAAGAAATGACAAGATAAAAGTGCTGAATGGAAGATTTCAAAGAGCAGCTCGAGAAGACAAAGTTCATTATTATAATGAAATTTGCAAAAACCGGGAGTTAGAAAACCAATAGGGAAGAACACACTCAGCATTTCCCAAGCTGAAAGAATTTTTTTTTTTCCAAAAAAATTCAAGCCTTGAGTTGCAACATTGAAAGATTCTATGTGTAAAATATTGAATGATGCAGGAAACATCAAAAGAAGATGAAAGGAATATACAGAGTTAGTGTACCAAAAAGAATTGGTCAATGTTCATACATTTCAGGAGGTGGCATATGATCAAGAACCAATGGTACTGAACAATGAAGTTGAAGCTGCACTGAAGGAACTGGTGAAAAACAAGACCCCAGGAATGAGATGTTTCAACAAACGGATGCCATGCTGGAAGCACTCACTTCTCTGTGCCAAGAAATTTGGAAGACAGCTACCCGGCCAACTGACTGCAAAGATCAATATTTATACCCATTCCAAAGAAAGGTGATCCCACAGAATGTGGAAATTATTGAACAATATCATTAATATCACACACAAGTAAAATCTTGCTGAAGATAATTTAAAAATTGTTGCAGCAGTATATTGATAGAGAACTTCCAGAAATGCAAGCTGGATTCAGAAGAGGATGTGGAATGAGGGATGTCATTGCTGATGTCAAATGGACCTTGGCTGAAAGCAAAGAATGCCAGAGAGATGTTTACTTGCATTTTATTGACTATGCAAAAGCATTCGACTATGTGGACCATAACAAATTATGGATAACATTGAGAAAAATGGGAATTCCATAGCACTTAATTGTGTTCATGAGAAACCTGTGCATAGACCAGGAGGTTGTTGTTCCAACAGAACAAAGTGATACTGCATAGTTTAAAATCAGGAAGGGAGTATATCAGGGTTGTATCTTTCACCAAACTTATTCAATCTGTATGCTGACCAAATAATTTGAGAAGCTGGACTATATGAAGAAGAGTGTGGCATCAGAATTGGAGGAAGACTCCTTAACAACCTGTGATATGCAAATGACACAACTTTGCTTACTGAAAGTGAAGATGACTTGAAGCACTTACTGATGAAGACTAAAGTCTACAGTATGGATTACACCTCAACATAAATAAAATGAAAATCCTCACAAATGGACCAATAAGCAATATCACAATAAATGTAGAAGAGATTGAAGTTGCCAACAATTTCATATTACTTGGTTCCACAATCAATACCGATGGAAACAGTAGTCAAGAAATCAGACCATGTGTTACACTAAGCAAATCTGCTGCAAAAGACCTCTTTAACGTGCTGAAGAGCAAAGATGTCTCTTCGAAGACTAATGTGCACCTAACTCAAGCCACTGTGTTTTCAATCTCCTCATATGCATGTGAGAGCTGGGCAATGAATAAGGAAGACCGAAGAAGAGTTGATGCTTTTGAGTTGTGGTGTTGGCAAAGAATACTGAAAATACCGTGGACTGCCAGAAGAACTAACAAATCTGTCCTGGAAGAAGTGCATCCAGAAATCTCAGAAGCGAGAATGGCTAGACTTCATCTCATCTACTTTGGTCATGTTGTCAGAAGGGATCATTCCATGGAAAAGAATATCATGGTTGGTAAAGTGGAGGGTCAATGAAAGAGGGGAAGATCCTCCACAAGATGGATCGACACAGCGGTTGCAACGATGGGCTCAGGTATGACAAGGATTTTAAGGCTGGCACAGGACTGGGCAGTGTTTCATTCTGTTGTACATAGAATCTCTCTGGGTTGGAGCCAATTTGATGGCACCTAACAAAAACAATACAGCAATAGAATGGACAGTTCTTGTCAAAGGTGAAAGTGGAACAACATGAACTGAAATCAATTCCTTGCTATATCTCAGAATAAAATGAAGATGAGATGCACTAAGGAAGCCTACTTCCTCCTCTCTACCTCCCTTTCCTCACCTTAAACACAAAATGTTTTGATAAAGCACTGGGGATAAGATGCATAAGACTAGTGGAAACCCAGGTGAGGCTGTGTCTATATGGCTGTTGTTGTTACCTGCCATGAAGTTAGCTTCAACTCATTGCGACCTTATGTACAACAGAATGAATGTTGCCCAGTTTCATGATTGTTGGTGTGTTTGAGTCCATTGTTGTGGCTATTGTATCAGTCCAGCTCACTGAGGATTTCTCTTGTTTTCACTGTCCCTCTACCTTACCAAACTTCATGTCCTTTTCTAGTGATTGATCTTTCCTGATGATATGTCCAAAGTAAACAAGATATTCATCCTATCCTCTAGGGAGCATTCTGTTTTTATTTCTCCTAAGACTAATTTGTTAATTTTTCTGGCAGCCCATGGTATATTTTTCCCCAGTAGCACAGTTTGAGTGAATCAATTCTTTCATCTTCTTTTTTCATTGTCAGGCTCTCACATGTATAGGAAGGGATTGAAAAAACCAAGGCTTGGGTGAGGTATACCTTAGTCATCAAAGTGACATCTTTGCTTTTCAAACTTTTAAGAAGTCTTTTGTCTAAAGTGAGACCTTAAGGGTGGTCCTCACAGGGTGACCAAATGGACCTTTAGTTCTATGGCCCTTGTAGGCTCTGTCTATTGATGACTTGGGACCACCTATGTAGACACAGTCATGGCCTCACTCATAGAGATATGCAAAATGCACAGTCAATTTGGTGATAATTATTGGATTGAATTAGGGCCTACGTGTTTGCACGTGGGTAGGGAGAACCTGTGTCTACTGGATTAGGACCTATGTGTTTTGGGCAGGGGTATGTGTGTGTCTAGGAATACACTTCATCTCTATTTCATCTGTGCCCTAAATAGCTCAGAGACCTATAAATGAGCATATAACATGGAAAGGGAGGTGATGCTCTCCACCCCACTCTTTCTGCTTATAATCAGACATGGGGTGAGGGTTGGGGAAGTATGTGGTGGACACAGGTTTGAAAAGCAAGAAATTCTTGGTCTATGTTTGCATCTCTGTAAAGTAATATGGTAAGCTCTTTCTCCTCTAGGGAGCCCTGGGGGCAATATTTTGTAAAAATAATTTGAGGAAAATTTGAATGTGACTGAGAAGCAGTTAAATATCCCACTTAGGATGACTTGCAAGGAAATAGGCAATACAACAATCTGTATCTAACAAAAATAACAACTGTTATGGACTACATTGTGTCCCTAAAAATATGTATTGAAATTTTAACCTCCGTACCTATAAATATGACCCTACTTGGACATATGGGTTCTCTTTTGTCATATTAACTAGGCTACACCAATGTAGGGAGGGTCCTAAACTTAATTACTTCTGAGTTATAAAAAGAGTAGAATAGACATAGAGACACACGCAGGAGGAAAATGCCATGTTAAGACAGACACACACAGAAGATGCAGCTACAAGCCCAGGAACTCCAAGGATTGCCAACTACTAGCGGACAGTGATGGTTCAGTTGTAGAATTCTCACTTTCTTTGAGGGTTCAATTCCCAGCCAATGCCCACAAGCACAGCTACCACACATCTGTGCTGCTATCATGCTGAATAGATTCCAGAGGAGCTTCCAGACTGAGACAGACTACGAAGAAAAGCCTGATGATCGACTTCTGAAAATCAGTCCATGGAAACCCTATGGATCACAACAGTGTGATTGGGTTGGACAAAGGGTCACAAGGGTCACAAGGCAGCTAACAATAACAGAGGCCAAAATAGACAAGGAAGGATCTCCCTTAGAGACACACTCTGAATTAGAACTTTTAAGCCTCCCTGAACTGTGAGAAAATAAATTTATCTTCTTCAATGGTACCCACCTGTGGTATTTTTGTTACAGTGGCACTAGGCAACTAAAACAATAATATTACAGTAGTTTCTTCACTATCAGATGCAATGACATCATGAGCTATGGAAAACATCTTACTTTCTCAGGCTTATGTATTTGTTTTTCATTTTCATTTTTATTTTATTCTCTGTGAGACACTCTGAAATGCCCTAGACACACACAGTAACAAAGCACGTGTATGGAGAAGAGTTTCCATTATACTAGGCAACACTCTGGCTGCCCCATTCTGGGTTAGAATAGGCGCACATTCCTCCCTCAACATCTATCCGGTAGCTGCCCCACACCCCCAAACCCCCACTCCCGCACCCCCGAGTAGAGGATGGTTCAAATCCAAATGTTTACAGCAGCGAACACTGTTGTGTAACAAACATTTGCCTAATTGTAACTCGAGTCAAATTTATCCCCCAAACAAGGAGTCTTCTTATAGTGTCTCCTGTGAGGATGGGTTGGGAAGGGGTCGGGGAGGGGGTCATTCTGTATCCTCTGGGGTGTGCAAGGGCTACTCCTGAGGTTTTATATTTCCCCTACCTGGACCTTTTCCCACTATCTACTTCCAGACTTTCATATGAAAGAGAAATAAATTTTATCTTGTTAGGTCACTGACGTTTTGTGTCCCTGTTCCTTTCAACCAAACCTAATCCAAATTGATATATCATGTCGTTGGTTCAAAAATACAGTATCTCTAATTACCCTGACAGTTTTCTGATAACACATACATAAATTTATCCTTTGCCATGGGATTGAACATTTATTCATGCACAGGAAAGAAGAATCTCTGGCTGACCCACTCTAGTGCCTAGAGAATTCAGAAAATGAGGATTGATCGCTTCTGAAAAGGTAAGCCACGCTCACGCCAGTGTACCCTCTGTCAGGAGGCTTACAGGAGTTTTAAAGAATTTTCCTGAAAATGTCAGCCCTCAGAGGCCGTTAGCCCTCCACCACTAGCGAAAGCTGCCACTTCTTCCGGTGCCCTGCAGGAAAGCGCCGCAAAGCTGAGCTCCGAAAGGAGGGCCTGGATTAAGTTGAGTGCCGGAACCGGCTCCGCCACTGTGCGAGCACAGCCAGCCCTGGGCTCCTCCGCGCGTGGGCGGAGCCTCTGTGTGCCTCCTCGCGCCCCAGCACCGTGCTGCGCTCTGGTGGTTCAAGGGCGCAGCAGTGGCCGCCCCGAGCAACGTGACCACGGCGACCTCCACGCTGCCGGCGGTCTGCTCCGGAGTCCACAGGTGCAGCTCTGACCCCACTACCACCCGGGCCGCGAATGCCGGAACACCGGTCAGACTGCCAGGCTGTCACCCCACGCTTCTCCCGCATGAAGGGAGGATTCAGGGCCTTTCTCGGTGAGGCACCATAAAGGAGGGCGCTGTGTTCTGGCAGTGCTAGTTTGTAACAGCCCTGGGTGGTCGTGTTGTGTGTAGATTCCGATTCATGTTGTTGTTGTTGTTATGTGCCATCGAGTCAGACCGGACTCATAACGACCTCTCCTTGGGTTTCCAAGGCGGTATCACTACGAAAGTAGATTGCCCAACCTTCATAGTGACCCTATAAAACAGAGTAGAACTGCCCCAAAGGGCTTCCTAGACTGTAATCTTTATGGGAGTAAATCTCCAAGTCTCCCCCTCCCCCCTCAGAGAGTGGTGAGTTTGAACCACAGACCTTTCCTTTAGCAAAAGGCTTAATAAACATTACACCACCAGGGTTCCTTGACCTGACTGTACCTAGGGCCAAAGGTAATGCTCAATCACTGTGCTGCTCCTCATCCCTGCCCCCACTCCAGAAGGGTTGTGGAATACAAATAGATAGAGATGGTACTGATGGAGGGATAATCTTAAATCTTCACACACAATCATTTATCATTTCATATTGTTTACTATTACGGCAGCAGATGGCATTCAATGCTCCTCCTCAAGACATTTTGACCTGGAATTTCTCCCCCAGCTCCCCAGGGATAGGTAGAGACTGGAAGACAAGTGTTTGACAGGGGACAGTGATGTGGGGACTGGAGGTAGAAGAGGGAGGTGTACCACAGAGCAAAAGGACACAAATCCAAACCTGAGTTTTACCTTGAGCAGGGCGCAAAAATACGTTTCTGCAGAATTGAAATGGCTCACTTAGGAGTTAAGGGACAAGGTTAAAGATCACTTACAGCCTCCCTGGGCACTGTCTGCCGGCTGATGGTTTGAGGCTGGTGCTTGCACTGCCTGCTGCACCTCTGCCAGAGGTCACTCACGTACACATGAGTCAGGCAGAAGGGAAGGAAGAACGTCACAAACCTGGCCACTGGGGAATACTGGCATATCCCTGTGCCTCTCTGGGTTCATGTTTCCTCATGTGTATGATGAGGGGATCCAATGACAGCATGTTAGGCTACTTCACCTTAAAGATTCTATTATTCTGAGTCTGAGAGGTTTAATATTGACTGATGATTGATGACGAGTAGTTGTATGCCTAGGCGTGATTCCCCACAAAGAATAAAAATATCAGGCAGATAAAGCATAATTATTTACTCTCAGAGTTCAGCATTAGGCAACATTTCAGTAGAAAATACTTTTTAAGAAATTTGTTTCTGTAAAGCCAAATCAGATGGGAAGGAACTGAGAAAGTAGTTGCCTTACCAGATCCAGCTTGATAGGATGAAAGACCATTGGAGAGGGCACCACACCACTTATCTAGCTGAGTAGATGCTGTCACATAGTAGATGCTCAGTAAATATTTTGTTGAATAAAGAAAACATCCCTAAAGTGCCATGCTTGTCAGAGATTGGTAGTTATCCCCCAAACCCATTCTCCCCTTCTTCCATATTTATAGAACCTCCATTTTTTAATTGAGCATATGGCCATGCAGAATAGAAATTATATTTTTGAACGTCCTTGAAGCAGTGTATAGTCTTATGACCAAGTTCTGACCAAAGAGATGTAGGTGGCTGTGTCACGTGGCATTTTCTAGGAGATTTCTATAATTCCTGCTGGCTAGCATGTGTGAGTAATGACTGGAGCTGAACAGCCACATTGAAACGGAAGGTGACTATGTAAATTGAGCAGAATTTTGGGTCTGAGGACTTCATAGAGTAAAGCCACCATTCTAGCCCTGGGTTGTCTACTTTCAGACTTTCATACGAAAGAGAAATAAATTTTATCTTGTTAGGTCACTGATGTTTTGTGTCCCTGTTCCTTTCAACCAAACCTAATCCAAATTGATATATCATGTCGTTGGTTCAAAAATACAGTATCTCTAATTACCCTGACAGTTTTCTGATAACACACACATACATAAATTTATCCTTTGCCATGGGATTGAACATTATAATAGCTAGCATTCATTATTCCTTACTATGGACTGGATACTGTTGTAATACATATTTTATTAACTCACTGAATCTTCAAACTGAAGTAGTATGATCATCGTTTCCTGTTTGGCAAATGAGGAAACAGAGGCACAGAGAGATTTAGTAACTAAATAAGGTCATACAGTTGGCAAATGGATGTTCTAGGATCTCAACTCAACTCCAAAGCCTACACCCAGTCCTCATATCCATATGAGACTTCAACAAGGACACACACCTATTCCACTTTGTTCATTCATTCATCCTGTCAAATACAAGTACTCAATATAGTGGTTAAGGTATTTGGCTGCTAACCAAAGGTCGGTGGTTCAAACCCACCAGACACTATGCAGGAGAAAGGTGAAGCAGTCTGCTTCTGTAAAGATTTACAGCCTTGGAAATCCAATGGGGGTCTTTATGAGACAGAATTGACTTGGTAATGAATTTGGTTTTTTATTTGATAGGTACTCAATAGCACTGACTGAATGAATAAAGGCCATGACAATAATGTCTATTGTCAAAAAAATAATAAAAGTGGGGAAATACAGGTAAACTATATTCCTATAAGAAAAAAACAAAAGACAAAATTTTAGGCTCATGCTCGAATCCTACCTACTGCTGATAATTAATAAATAGGTTAGAATGAAGCAACTGCTTGTACACAAATATACTAAAATATCTTACCCTGAGCTTCGCTGGACATTGTGAACTCCACAGTGCAAAAATGAAATGGTGTTTTTCAAGAATCAAGTTTCACTTTGTGTTGAGCTCCTGTTTCTCCCCAATAGCAGCAAGTTTAATTTCATTATTTCCAGAAAGTCTCAGTTAAATTACTGATTATGAAGTCATTTCAGGATTTATATTCTAATTCTTCTCCCTCCCCCTGCCCTGGGATGTGTCTAGTTCTGAGGGACGTTGGTAAGTGCTGCAGTGATGGGAAGAGGTGGCTGACTCAGTCCAGCTCTGCCCACAGGAACCTCTCTGCAGTGTACTTTCTGTCCTCACACATCTGAATCCTCTGTAGCACAGTCTTGGCCTCTGGAAAACAGGTCCATGCTCCACAAATAGCTATAATATCTCTATCAAAGCCCTGAGACTCCTTCAGATCCTCCAGCCCTTTCAACACTTCTGGGATTTCCTGGGGTCTTGGGAATTTTCTTGACCCACCCTGAGCACCAAAGCCTGGCTCTCAGCCTTGTTCAGCCATTACTTCTCCGAGGGGCAGGCCTGTGCATAACACTATCTCCATGGTGGTACTTAGTACTTGGTACCAGGATACAGGCTCCCACTGCTCAGGGATCTCTCTAGGTGTCATCATTCTCTCAGCTGGGGTGTCCAGACATAGGGTCCCTTCTCAGAGACATAACATCAGAGGTTAGCTCAGCTGCTCTACCTTTCCAAATGTGGAAAAGCTTTCCTCTCTGTAGCGCAGAAAGAGTTTTCCACCTTTTTTCTGGGTGAGAAAAACTGGCAAGGTAAATATTCTTCTAATCTATTATTTGTGGGTAAACCTCATACTTTTAATCTTTGATTTCTTAACCTCTTGATACTCAAACACCTTATTCTCCCTCTTAAAACACCAGGCTCTTACAACTGAAATCTTTTCGTGAGTATACCTCTGCTATGCCTTTCATGAAGGAGTCCTGGTGGTGCAGAAGTTAAGCCCTTAGCTGCTAACCAAAAGGTCAGTGGTTTGAACCCATCAACCACTCTGTGGGAAATAGATGTAGCAGTCTGCTTCCATAAGATATACAGCCTTGGAAACTCTGTGGGGCAGTTCTACTCTTGTGCTCTAAGGTTGCTATGAGTCAGAATGGACTCTACGACAACGGGTATGGCTTTCATTACTCTATTTCAGAGCCTCTGGACTTGACCTATAATGGTGGGAACAAAGGTCAAGGGATAGAAAGGAATGGCACAAATAAAGATAATCAATTACTATTTAAAACTTGCTTCCACTATATTAAGGATAAACAGATCTACTAAGCCTCAGAAAGTTTGGGTAGGTGGTGGGGGGCTGGTCACCAACCAAACAAACAAATAAGAATCACAAAGAAATAAAGCTCCCCTAGAGCTTTCAGATTCCATGTATGCTCCCAACTCTGAACTGTTGTTCAGGACCCTAGGTCAATTTCTGTCAACTGCTACTGACTGGAGGCACTGCTTTGTAGACTCTACAATAAGGGCTCTGCTTGCTCACAGTGACACACCATTCTCTTCACGAGGGCTCACAGGAGACAATTCTCTATAGCCTCACATTTATGAATAATTATGCTTCTGAGCAATAGGCTTGTTTTTCTCACTGGATACCATGAATCATATACTTGTTTGTATTGCCTGATAGTAAGCTCAGGAGCAAATTTATGGTTCACCTTAAACCTACCCGTATACTAGTCTCACTTGTTGTTTTATCCTATTTTTCCAACCCTTCTTGCTCCAATTTCATCACTGATTTTTTATTTTATCTTTTATAAGCAATCCTAGGTCCTCTTGAGAACAAGGCAAAGCATTAATAAATGAACAAAAACAAGTAAGTTATTGCAACTTCCAGCAGGAATTTGAATATTATGAGCAAAAGCTTACAGCAATTTTATAAGAAGCTGTAAACCAAAAAAAAAAAAAAAACCAACTCATGGGCGTAGCACAGAGTAGCAGGCCGGAAGAGCAGGAGAAAGGGGTAAAACCCAATCACTAGTGCTCAGACGGCTCCCTTGCTACCATCCCGAGAGGGACCGGGTCTCCGGGAGCAAGGTAAGCAC
>NW_006921637.1:15117544-15119547 GCF_000298275.1 Orycteropus afer afer | reverse complement strand
CACCTATTTTGGTCATGTTGTAAGAAGGGACCATTCCCTGGAGAAGGATGTCATGCTTGGTAGGGTGGAGGGTCGATGAAAGAGGGGGAGGCCTTCAAGGAGATGGACTGATACGGTGGCTGCGATGATGGGATCGGGTATAGCAGGGATTGTGGGGCTGGCGCGGGATCGGGCAGTGTTTCGTTCTGCTGTGCATGGGGTTGCTATGAGTCGGAAACGACTCGACGGCACTTAACAACGACAACAACAACCTGCCCTCTAGTTGATTCGACTCATAGCAACCTCTCCTTGGGTTTCTGAGGTGGTATCTCTACAGAAGTACATTGCCCAATCTTCCTTCTGAGGAGTGGCTGGTAGGTTTGAACTGCTAGCCTTCTGGTTAGCAGTCAAATGCCTTAGGCACTGCACCACCAGAGCACCTAAGAAGCAGTAACGAACTCTAAAGTAAAATGTCCTGCAGCTCATAATTGCTGCTATATCATGAATGTGGCTCCCTATTGCACTGATCATAATAGACATTCATTACACACTTAATTTAACATAATTTTGCTTTAGAATTTAGAAGAAAGTTCTACAGTAAAGAATATTTCCTTTCTTAATGAAACCTCTAGAAAAATTTGAATGGTAAACTTCTTTCTCTCTGAATAAATGTCCTTATAAGGAAGAGAAGTCTTAAGTTTTAACCTGTTACACTTAAAGTTACCTGAAAGACATGAACATTCTTTCCAAACAAAAGCTTTTGTTTGAAGCACCTAACAGTTTGGAGGCCTTGAAAGGACTCAGTCATAATAACTGACAAGTGATGGATGTTGAAAGCATTCTTACTCATTTTCACCTAGCTTTTCTAGGAAGCTGTTGGGCCCACTTTATAGCTAATGAAATCGTTTCAGAGTCTTACTCAGTGTCATACATTAGGAGAGATGAAAGCAAGATCATAACTATGGCAGCATGATGCCTAAATCTGTGCCCTTAGTTCCTAGGGTAGCTGCCTCCATACAAGGGAGATTTAGGACTATTTTTATTGAAGTTTTTTTTTTGTTTTGTTTTTTAAATGCACTTTATTAAAATGTAATTTATGTACAGTGAAATACACAAAACTAAAGTGACATGGGTCAATTCATTTTTTTTTCTTTTGCAGTGTTCGCTCTTCTTCCCTCCCACCCCCAGCAACCAACAAAGAGAGTTCCCTTCCATATATAAACCTTTCCTTGACCCTCCACAACAACAAACTAACACTCTATTTCTCCTTCTGTGATTGACTTATTTCATTCAGCATCATGTCCTCCAAGTTCATCCATATTATGCAGTGTTTTGCAGACTCTATGTTATTCTTTAGTGCTGCATAGCATTCCATTATGTGTATGTACCATACTTTGGTCATCCACTCTTCTGCTGATGGGCACATAGGTTTTTTCCATCTTTTTGCTACTGTAAATAGTGCTGTGATGAAAATGAGTGTGCATATATCTGTTCTGGCTCTCACCTTTCTAGGATATATACCTAATAATGGGATTGCTGGGTCAAATGGTATCTCCAATTCCAGTTTTCTAAGGAATCACCATATTGCTTTCCACAGTGGTTGTGTCACTTCACAGTCCCACCTGCAGTGTATGAGAGTCCCAATCTCTCCACATCCCCACTAGCATTTGTTATTTTCTGTCTTGTTGAACTTTGCCATCAGTGCTGCGATAAGATGGTATCTTGGTGTTTTTATTTGCAGCTCTCTGGTGACAATGATTGTGAGCATCTCTTCATGTATTAGCTGGCCACCTTAATACCCTCCTTGGTGAAGTGTCTATTCATGTCTTCTGCCCATTTTTCAACTGCATTGTTAATTCCTTTGGTATTCAGGCATAGGAGTTTTCTATAGATCTTAGAGATAAGTCCCTTGCCAGATATGTAATTATTGCCAAATATGAATTTGTTCCATTTAATTTTGTATGTTGAGCTTGTTTTGTTTATGAATTGTGTTATCACTTCCTTCGTTGCTATTGTTTTAGTAT
>NW_006921637.1:15099611-15109631 GCF_000298275.1 Orycteropus afer afer | reverse complement strand
AAATTTTTCTCTTTCAGGGTTTTATATATACCATCCCATTGTCTTCTCACCTGCAGGGTTTCTGCCGAGAAATCCGATCTTAGTCTTTTGGTTGCCCCTTGTAAGTAACTTCATTTTTGCATGCTGCTCTCAGGATTCTTTCTTTGCTTTTGGTTTTGGTGAGTTTGATGATGATATGTCTTAGTGATCTTCTTTTGGGGTTTATCCTGTTTGGGATTCATTGTACTTCCTGAATGGATATATTCTCATCTTTCATCATATCAGGGAAGTTCTCTTCCAACAAATCTTGGACAGTTTTCTCAGTGGTTTTCTTTGTCTCTTCCTGTTCTGGAATTCCAATGACATGTAGACTATTCCTTTTTATGGTATCCCACATGAATCTTAGGATTTCTTCATTTTGTTATGATCTTTTTTCTGACTTACCCTTTCCAAAAAAATATTCAGGTATTTGTCTTCAATCTCACTAATTCTATCTTCCATTGCATCAGTTCTACTCATTTGCCCTTTCAATGTGTTATATATTTCTGACAATTTAGTATTAATCTTCTCAACTTCTATATATAGATTTTGAATCATTTCTAATTTTTCACTTATTTTGTCATTTTGTTCTTGTATTTTCTTCTGAAATTCTCCTAGGGTTTTGTCTGTGTTTTCTTTGATCTGTCTCTCAATATTTTGAAGATACTTAAATATATTTCTTTTGAATTCCTTATTAGGAAGTTCCAATGCTCTGTCTTCCTCAGGATGTGTTTTGGGTCTGTTTTCTGGTCGCTTGTTTCTCCTGCTTTATCTTGTTTCTTTGTGTGGACTGTGGTGCTCTGTTGTCTCTGGGACATTGTTTTTGTATTTATATTTAATTGATGATTGTATGTTGGAGTGACTTGCCTACGATTCTAGTTTTCTTTGTATGTTATCTACGCAAGGAGGGTACTGTATTGTGCTCCTCTATTCACTAGTTGACAGTACTTATACACTCACCACCTGTCTCCTTTCCTGTTGTCAGCCTCTTGTATGTCCCTGCCAACCTTGGCAAACAGAGCCTATTCTTAGGTCCCTGGAATCAAATGAGAATGCTATCACTTTAAAATCCAAAATGGTTGCTACTTGTAAAGATTCAAAATGGCTGTGCCCTCAGCCACTTTAAATATCTAAAATGGCCACTGCACTCTTGGTCATTTTAAATATCCAAAATGGCACCACTTGTAAACATTCAAAATGGCTGTGCCCTTGATCACTTTAAATATCCACAATGGCTGCTGCATGTAAACAATCAAAATGACTGCACCCTCTGGATGGCAGAAACTCAACACCTCAGGTTGGCTCCCTCTTTGCCATCTCCCTTCCTAGTCATAGGCCACCAGCGCAGTTGTCCCTGCAGCCCTGGGTGACCAAGCTGATCTTTAGGTCAATTCTCAAGTCCCAACACCACTTGGAAATATTCAGAGTAGCCGACAGTCCACAGCTCTGACCATCTCTGTACTCACTGTTTTTGTTCAGGTTTTTCCACTAGTTGGTACCTAATCCACTTCTGTATAGTTCCTTTCAAAGCTCAGGGCTCCAGGATTATCTTCTGTCAATTGGTTTTTCTTTTCTTTGTTGAAGAAGGTCTGTGTCACTTGTCTGCTTATTCCTCCATCTTACCGGAAGTCCTTTTAATTGAAGTTTTTTATCTTTATCAGTAAGTGCTTAAAGTCTGCTTCACCTTCAGCAAGCAAGTTTTTATCATCTGCATATCACAGGTCATTAGAGTCTTCTTCCAATCTTGATGCCCCATTCTTCTTCATATAATCCAGCATCTTAGGTTATTCTCTCAGCATACAGATTGAGTAAATATGGTGAAAAAATACAACCCTGAAACCTATCTTTTCTGAATTTAAACCATACAGTATCCCCTTGTTCTGTTCAAACAACTGCATCTTGATCTAAGTATAGGTTCCCTGTGAGTAAAATTAAATGTTCTGGAATTCCCATTAATTGCAATGTTATCCATAATTTGTTATGATCTACACAGTCCAATGCCTTTTGTGTAGTCAATAAAACACAATTAAACATCTTTCTGGTATTCTCTGCCTTCAGCCAAGGTCAATCTGACATCAGCAACGATATTACTTTTTTCCCCCCTTTCTTCTGAATCTGGATTGAATTTCTGGCAGTTCTGTGTCATGTACTGCTGCAACTGTTTTGAATTATCTTCAGCAAAACTTTGTGTGTGATATTAATTATATTGTCCAATAATGTCTGCATTCTGTTAGATCACCTTTCTTTGGAATGGGCACAAATATGGATCTCTTCCAGTCTATTAGCCAGGTAGCTGTCTGCCAAATTTCTTGGCATAGATGAGTGTTTCCAGAATTCCATCTATTTGTTGAAACATCTCAATTGGTATTCCATCAATTCCTGGAGCCTAAATCTTTTTTGCAAGTGCTTTCAGTGCAGCTTGGACTTCTTCCTTTAACACCATCAGTTCTTGATCATATACTACCTCCTGAAGTGGTAGAACATCAATCAATTCTTCTTTGTAGGGTGACTTCCCTCTTCTTTTGATGCTTCTTGCATGGTTCATTTTTTTATCCATAGAATCCTTCAATACTGCAACCAGAGGCTTGAATGTTTTCTTCAGTTCTTTCAGCATGAGAAATGCTGAGCATGTTATTCCCTTTTGTTTTTCTAACTTCCAGTGTTTTCACTGAAATATTTTACTTTACCTTCTTAAGGTAAACTTTGAAACATTCTGTCCTGCTCTTTTACTACATCATTTCTTCCATTAACTTAGCTACTCTATGCTCAAGAGCAAGTTTCAGAGCCTCTTCTGACATCCATTTTGGTCTCTTCTTTCTTTTCTGTCTTTTTAATGACATTTCTTTATGTATGATGTTCTTGATGTCATCCTACAACTCATCTAGTCTCAGTATCAGTCATTAATGTTCAATGCATCATATCTATTCTTAATATGACTTCTAAATTCAAGTAGGATAAACCAAAGTTATACTTTGGCTCTCATGAACTTCTTCTAATTTTCTTTAGCTTCAACTTGAACTTGCATATGACTGTTCCACAGTCCATCCCTAGCCTTGTAATATTGAGCTTCTCCATTGTCTCTTTTCACAGGTGTAGTTGATTTGATTCCTGCATATTCCATCTGATAAGGTCCATGTGTATAGTAGCAGTTTGTTTGTTGAAAAAGGATATTTCCAGTGAATAAGTCATTGATCTTGCAGAATTCAATCATGTGATCTCCAGTGTTGTTTCTGTCACAAAGGTCATATTTTCAACTAGATCATTCTTCTTTGTTTCCAGCTTTCACATTCCAATCACTAGTAATTATCAATACCTCTTAATTATATATTTGATCAATTCAGACTGAAAAAGTTGGTTTAAAAAAAGAATATTCAATTTCTTCATCTTTGACATTAGTGGTTGCTGCACATATTTGAATAATAGTCATATTAACTGATCTTCTTTGTAGATGTATGGATATTATCCTGTCATTGACAGTATTACTTCAAGATAGATCTTGAAATGTTCTTTTTGATGATGCATGTGATGCTGTTACTCTTAAATTTGTCATTCTCAGCATAGTAGACCATGTGATTGTCTGATTTAAAATATCCATTTCAATTTATTAATGACTAGGACATCAATCTTCAATTCCATTTCATTTTTGACAACTTCCAATTTTCCTTGTTTCTTACTTCATAAATTCTATATTCTGATTACTAATGGATATTTGTAGCTGTTCTCTCTTATTTTGACTCATTCCACATCAGCAAATGAAGATCCTAAAATCTTCACTCTATCCACATCATTAAAATCAATTCTACTTTGAGAAAGTAGCTCTTCCTCAGTCATATTTTGAGTGGCTTTCTCAAAATACACTTTTTCATGGATTGAATTGTGACCTCTAAAATTATGTGTTTACTTGGCTAGGCCAAGTAAGTATTACATGAATTTAAGTATTATGTAATTATCAATGTGCTATAAATTCCAACCTCAATGATGTTAATGAGGCAGAATTAGAGGCAGTTATGTTAATGAGGCAGGATACAATCTACAGGATTAGATTGTATCTTGAGTCAGTCTCTTTGAGACAGAAAAGGGATTGAACAAGCAAGAAGAGATTGAAGGACCTAACTACCACCAAAAAAGAAGAGTCAGGAGTGGAGCATGTCATCTGGACCTAGGAATCCTGCACTGAAAACATCCTAGACCCAGGGAAAGATTGATGCCAACACACATGGAGATTTCCAAGGCACACTATACCCACACATGTTGGAAGGAGACAAGGACCTTCCTCAAGAGCTGACAGAGAAAGAAAGTCAAGTCTTTCCCTAGAACCAGCACTCTGAATTCAGATTTCTAACCCCCTGTGAAAGAGGAACTCTGGTGGCATAGTGCCTAAAGCATCTGACTGCTAACCAGAAGGCTGGAAAGTTGGGCAATCTACTTCTGTAGTGATACTGCCTGGGAAACCCAAGGAGGGGTCGCTATGAGTTGGGTCCGACTCGACGGCACATAACAACAGCAACAACAAACTGTGAAATATAAATTTCTGTTTGTTAAAGCCATCTGCTTGTGGTGTTTCTGTTAGAGCAACACTGGGTAACTAAAACACACCTCAACAGAAAGAAAGCAAAAATCCTTGCAACTGGACCAATAAAGAACATCAGGATAAATGGTGAAAATATTGAAGTTGTCAAGGATTTCATTTTAATTGGATCCATAATCAATGCCTGTGGAAGCAGGAATCAGGAAATAAAATCACGTATTATATTGGGCAAATCTGCTACAAAAGACCTCCTTAAAGCATTAAAAACCAAAAATATAACTTTGAGGACTAAGGTGCACCTCACCCAAGCTATTGTATTTTCAACAGCCTTGTATGCATATGAAAGTTCAATAATGAATAAGGAAGACCAAAGAAGAATCGATGGCTTTGGGTGTTGGAGAAGGATATTAAACTGACAGACATGGACTGCCAGAAGAACAAACAAATTTGTCTTATAGAAGTACAGCCAGAACGCTCCTTAGAAGCGAGGATATGGAGACTTCATCTCACATACTTTGGACTTGCTGTCAGGAGGGACTAGTCCTTGGAGAAGGACATCATAGTAGGCAAAATAGAGGGTCAGTGAAAAAGAAGATAATCAGATGGATTGATACAGTGGTTGCAACAGTGGATTCAAACATATCAATGATTGTGAGGATGGTGCAGGACCAGGCAGTGTTTCAGTGTTTTGTTCTGTTGTACATGAGGTCACTATAACAGACTAAAGTGCAAAAGTCCACCCAAGCATACCCACAGGGGCTCATGAGCACCAGTTCAACGTCTATCCATGTAGCAGAGAGCTCCAAGTCCCAGGATAGGTACTGAGCCACTCAACTATCTGCCCTTTCCCTCTAACTGAGGGTCCACAAGTGGGGAGCTTAAATACCAAAGTTGTCTCATTCAAGCTAAAGAGTAGCAGCATAGCAGACCCTCTGTCAGAAAAGCCTCACCATTGTAGATGGCTTTTTGAGTTAAGGCGTAACATGGGCAAAATGATAAATGCCAGGTGATGACAGGGCATGTACAAAGGGCCACTAGAATTCCAGAGTTTTCATGTTGAAAGAAAAATGCATTGATAAGACAACACCTTATTGTAGATAAGATCCTTGCTGGTACTGTTTCCATAAGCACAGATGGAAATGTTGTTGTTGTTGTTGTTTGCCGTCGACTCGGCCCCGACTCATAGCGACCCCTCCTTGGGCTTCCGAGGCAGTATCACTACGGAAGTAGGATTGCCCAACCTTCCTTCCGAGGAGTGGCTGGTGGGTTTGAACCACCAGCCTTCTAGTTAGCAGTCAAATGCCTTACGCACTATGCTACCAGCTCTCTCATCCTCAGAAGGAAGGTTGGGCAATCCTACTTCCGTAGTGATACTGCCTCGGAAACCCAAGGAGGGGTCGCTATGAGTCGGGGCCGAGTCGACGGCAAACAACAACAACAACAACATTTCCATCTGTGCTTATGGAAACAGTACCAGCAAGGATCTTATCTACAATAAGGTGTTGTCTTATCAATGCATAAGACCCACAATTTGTAGCCACCAGAAACCCTGGATTTGTGCAGAGACATTTTCATACATTATGGCTAGTCTAGATTCTAGGAACTCTGGTAGCATAGTGCCTAAGGCACTTGACTGCTAATCAGAAGGCTGGAGGTTCAAACCCACCAGCCACTCCTCGGAAGGAAGATGGGGCAATCTCCTTCCATAGTGATACTGCCTCAGAAACCCAAGGAGGGGTCGCTATAAGTCGGTTCCGACTCAACGGCACATAATAACAACAACAACAACAGTCTAGATTCTATGCCATGTGTCTCAGTATTTTGTTCCAAATACATGGATGCCATACATATGGCCCTACATGATGGAGAATTGATTGGAGGGTCACAGAAGTCCTCTGGAATCACATCTTTTTGCCTCTGCAGTTCCCCGGATTGAATATTCTGTCAAATAGATTAACTGAATATAGTCATTTGCATGGAATGTGCATGGCCACAGTACAAAAAGCCTGCTCTTCCCCTACTCTCATGAAACCAGTTCTGCTCCTTAGACATCAGCAGACAGCCCTAAGTGTGTCTTGTGTCTTAATGTAGACAGGCTTGAGGAGTATGGGGAGGGAAGGCAGGAAGGAGCTCAGGAGTGAGCTGGAGCAAAGCAGGCACTGAGTGGTTCCGACGATCCTTTAACCTTCTTCCCAACACCATGTCTCTGACAGAGACCAGGTATATATTGCTTCTTTGAAACTATGAAAACAAATTCACTTACTATATTTGTCAAGGGAACTTTCAGAGATAAAAAGCATTTCAAAAAGAAAACAAAAAGGTTATTTGGAAAAGGGGGCAAAGGAACCAGGCTTCAGAAAAACTAGCTTACTCGATAAAAAAATAAAATAACCTCACAAAATTATGCTAGTTACATTGTCCTTTCATGGTGGAAAGGTAACAATTTCTTACATGATTATCCACAATGTGTGTTCCTTCCTCAGATACTAACCCTGCAGAAGAAGTTGTTTCTGCTAGGGAGTCCAGGCTTAGAGGACCTGCTCAAGATTTTCTGTATTGGGGAGCCAAAACTAGATAGAGTGGCCCTGTTATTTTGTTTTGTATCAAGTGTCTTATTTTTCTCTGACTTCAGAAGTAAAATACACATTTGTTCATAATGGTGGCAGTTTTGCTTCTGCATAATGTATCATTTGTTTACATTTGTATCCATTTTTCTCATTACAGTATCATTTCAAGTCCTTCAAACACATAAAAGACTCCTAAAATGACACTTTTTTCTTCCACTTAGATCAGGAAGTTCATGGAGGGCCATCATGCAAAGTGTCTTAAACAAAAATGAGAAAGGTTATTCACAATAAAGAAGTTAAGAGACAAAGTGGTTCCAAGATTATTTAATTCTTTTTTTAAAAAATTATCTTCATTTGAGTGAACATTTACAGAACAAATTGGTTTTCCATTCAACAATTCATACATATTTTGTTGTGTTACGTTGATTGTAATCTCCACAATGTAACAGCCCTCTTCCCACTTCCTCCCTGAGTTTACTGTTTCCATTCATCCTTCTTTCCTATCCTTTCTGGCTTTCAAATTTATTCAGTTCTGATCCTCTCAGCTTTTTTTCTTATGCCCTGATACATCCTCTGATATATATAAATAATTAGATCTGTAGATCTCAATGAAGCAGAAAATATCTTGAAATATTATTATTACTTTTGTTCTATTCTGTGATTCTTTCATCATTAAAGACACTGAAGTGTGTTGCTTCAGAAGGCAGAGTTTGGAGAAAATAAACCAAAACTCACTGCCAACAAGTCATTTCCAACTCATAGAGACCCCCATTGGGTTTCCAAGGCTTTAAATCTTTACAGGAATAGATTGCCTCATCTTCCTCCCACAGAGCAGCTGGTGGATTTGAACTGCCAACCTTCTGATTAGCAGCCAGATGCCATACCACTATGCCATTGAGCTCCTTTGATAAAATAGAGAAAATAGTTATCAATAATTAGCTTTAACATCTAAAACAGGGTATTGACAACCATATCAGAGACAGACTTTTTTAAAGTCAAGACTTCTATTTGAAAGCACCTACTTTCTGAGGATAATAAGGGAATTTGAGGCTCAAAGGACTCAGCAAAAGATTACCCAGTCCCCGCAACAATCACCACACACATACAAATAGGTTTGGAAGAGCACATGCATAGCCTGCTTTTCCCAAGCTTTTTTTTCCTGTTAGTCTTTCAGGAGAGGAGAGAAAAACTTTCTGGGGAACTTGTGCCTGTTCTGCCGAAAAGACCCAACTTTGATCCTAGTTCCTTCAATGCTTGTCCTGTAATCCCTGAGAAGTCTTTTATCTTATGTTTTCCATTCATTCATTCAGCAAATAGTTGCTGAGCATCTATATAATCCCTTTTTAAATGGAGACTCTGTTGACTTTGGATGCTAACAGACATGAAAAATTCAAGAACATATTTTTAGCTCAAACTGAAAGTAATGCTTTTGGGAATACCACACTTCCATTATGCTAACTGGACTTCATTCCATCACTTAATTTGGAGAAAGACTCAGAGGCGAACCAACTAGAGCCCTTCAAATCCTTCATCTCATGACACACAGAGATGTCCCCAGTGCATACTTAAGTCCATCCTCATTTTTACGTCCCTGGACCACTAAAGACCTCATGCAACCCGTTGGTCTTTCAGGTGAAGAGGGCACCTCAGTGGTGAAAGGTACATAGGGCATGGTATCTTGGCTTTCTGATATCTAATCCTTCTCTTCCATCAATTCTTTGGATGATTATCTGTTGGTGGTGGTGTGGGGAGTGGGGGAAGGGAGGTTCTGTCCAGCCCATAAGACAATGACCCTCTTCTTTGGGGAGTTTTCTCTTCTTTTCCTCCCTCTACCCATGAGAGTAAGCTGTCATTGGCTCTGTTAATACTGGAGGATTATTTTCCCCAGTCATTGCTGATTGGACCATGAATAAGATCTTGATTCAAGCAGACCAATCAGATTTTCCCATTCCTGAAATTTTCAGTTAGAACCAAGAATCTGAACTTTTGCCTATCTCTGAGCCCTTAAGTGTAAATTTGAAACTGAAAAGTATGCATTCTCTTAGGAAAGCTAGACAAGCAGAGCAAACCACCTATGGAAGAGAAGAGCAAAACATGTTCAGAAAAGAGGATAGGGCAATGGGGAAATGTCTTAAGGTTCTTCCAGTTTTCTTGCCCAGTCCTCTCCTAAGGCCTGACTTAAAATGCCCCTCCCTCTCTTTATATGAGCAAGTTGGGCTACTTTATATTTGCTACTAAATCTCTAACATACTTCCTTCTTTTAATGTAGCTAAATCTCCCCAAGCACTAATTTAATAGCTGAAAATAATCTTCAGAGTTAAAAAAATACGTAACCACTTTTTAGTACAATTACAATAATGCCAATTTGTTTCTGGTTGCAAAGAAATAAAATAGTTAAATGTGTATACTTTGGGTTAAGCAATATTTTAATTCAAGACCCTGTTATGCCATTTAGGAGCTCCAGTAGAGTAGTGCCTAAGGCACTTGACTGCTAACCGAAGGCTGGCGCTTCCCACCAGCCATTCCTCGGAAGGAAAGTTGGGCAATCTACTTCTGTAGGGATACCACCTTGGAAATCCAAGGAGTGGTCGCTATGAGTAGGATCCGACTCACTCTTCAATATTAGGCAAGTTTCTTAATCTCTCTCAGCCTTAGTCTCCTTGTGTATAAAATGGGGATGATAACAGTACTGACCACAATAGGTTGCTATGAGAAATAAATTAGACATAAAGTGCTGCAAAAATGCATCTATTTACATGGAAATGCAGTCAACAGAAAGTGTTGTTGTTGTTGTTGTTGTTGTTGTTAAGTGCCATCGAGTCGTTTCCAACTCATAGCGACCCCATGCACAGCAGAACGAAACACTGCCCGATCCCGTGCCAGCCCCACAATCCCTGCTATACTTGA
>NW_006921637.1:15096660-15097417 GCF_000298275.1 Orycteropus afer afer | reverse complement strand
CTGTTCCACAATCAGCTTCTGGCCTGGTTTTGGCTGAAGATATTGAGCTTTTCCACCACCTCTTGCCACAGATGTAGTCAATCTGATTCCTGTGTTGACAAAGTTATAAAGTATTGACGAAGTTATAAAAGTTTGACACTATTTGTTGAAATAAGAGAGATATTTGCACTGGAAAAAAATATCCAAAACTAAATACAGTAAAGTTGGATCTTTGGGTGATTTTAACTTGTTTTCTTTTTGTCTCTATCTTTTTCTCATTTTTAACAAAAAATACATTTTGCTTGTATCAAAGAAATTAAGGGAAAATCCATTTCTTGGGTTGGGGCCTGAAATCTTTTTGTTAGAGATATTTCTGAAAGAGTGCCATATTTTTAATCTTTGGGCTCAGGTATAACCTTAAGCATCTTTTCATTTATGCACTTCTCTTTATGGAAAAAAACAGCTATAAAAATATTATTATGAATGCATATCTGCAACTTACTTTGAAATACAATGAATTCATAGGTGGATAGATGGATAGATGAATGAATGTGTGATAGAGCAAGTGTAGTAAAATGTTAATTATAGAACCTATGTAATGAACATATGGGCATTCATGTATGATTCTTGCAACATTTCTGTATATTTGAAAATTTTCATAATAAAATATTGGGAAAATACATAGTACTACAGGTTATGAAAACCTAAAGTAGTCCAGAGGTATATAGAGGACAAAGGGAAAGTTCCTTTTCACATATACTCTTTTTTTTTTTTTTTT
>NW_006921637.1:15093711-15096420 GCF_000298275.1 Orycteropus afer afer | reverse complement strand
ATAGTCTATTGCTCTAAGGGATGAATTACCATAGAGTATGTGGGTGCGTCATCCTGGGTTGAGTGGTCTGAGTGTACATCTTGTTAACTATTGGGCTGAGAGCCCACCCCTGGGGGTGAATTTTATTCCAGGTGCAGAATGTATTCCAGGGCCATAGTATTGGGAGTCTCACCAGATGTCATCTGACCAGTAATTTTGATCATTATTGAGTTTTTGGATTATGTTCCACATTTTCCCTCCCACTCTATCCAGGATCTCCAGATTTGATCCTTTCCTGAGTGGCTGGCATTAGTAGCCAGGCAACATCTAGTTCTTCTGGTCTTGAGGGCCATCATGTCCTAGGGCTGATTGCTTCTAAATGCGCTTGTTTTTTTGTTTGTTTGTTTGTTTTTGCGTTCTTCTTCACTTCCAACTCTAGGAGACTGTTAGCTACATCTTAGATGGCCGCTTGAAAGCTTTTAAGACCCCAGTTGCTACTCACCAATGTAGGATGTGGAGCAATTCTTTTATGTATTTTCTTGTGTTAATTGGGTCTGGTGTCCCCCATTACTATGGTCCTGAGACAGTAGATCTATTGGATCTCTCTCCCATAATGTCTGGTTGTCTGTGAGAGATTACTCTGTGTCTGTCTTCTACTGTTTCTGTAAGGACTGCAGGTATTTTGTATCACTGGTGTCTGTGCAAGACTAGCCTCAGCTGAATCTATCCTTGGTCTAGAGTTTAATTCTGTTCACTGACCCCCGTCTGATCATCTCAGGTGTTTATGTGTTTATCTGTATAGCCCAGTGTTTGGTATGTGGTATCATGAACACATTGGTTGGTATTAGCATCTGTCATCTATCTCTTATGTGCACAATTCGATGTCCTCCCATTTCCTAATGTTATCATGGTGGTCATATATCCTTCCCATATATCCCTCCCCCTACCCATGTCAGTGTATAAGCCCCACCTAGTCCAAAATCAATCCCTCCCCTTCCCTCCCCATCCTGGTAACCTACTAGGTGAGTTCCCTTTCCCAAGCAAACCCTTCTTTGTCTTTTTACAGTAATGGGCTCATACTGTACTTGTCCTTCCACAATTGACTTATTTCCCTCAGCATAATGTCCTCCAGGTTCTTCCACGTTGCGAAATGATTCACGTATCCCTCATTGTTCTTTAATGTGACTAGTATTCCATTGTGTGTGTATACCATAATTTGATTATCCACTCATCTGTTGATGGGCATTTAGGTTGTTTCCATCTCTTTGCTATAATGAATTGTGCTGCGATGAACATAGGTGTACATATGTCTGTTTGTGCACTATCTCTCACTCTTTAGGATATATTCCTAGTAATGGAATTGCTGGGTCAAATGGTACTTCTATTTTCAGTTTTTTAAGGAAACGTCATACTGTTTGCCACAATGGTTGTACATTTTACAATCCCACCAGCTGTGCACAAGAGTTCCAATCTCTCCACAACCTCGCCAGGATTTGTTACTTTCTGACCTGTTGAACTTTGCTATTATTGCTGAGGTGAAATGATATTTCATTGTTGTTTTGATTTGCATCTCTCTAATGACTAATGATCGTGAGCACTTTCTCATGTGTTTGTTGGCTGCCTGCATATCTTTTTTGGTGAAGTGTCTGTTCAAGTCTTTTGCCCATTTGTGAATTGGGTTGTCTTTTTGGTGTTAAGGTGTTGAAGTTTTCTATAGATTTTGGAGATAAACCCTTCATCAGATACGTCATAGGCAAATATTTTCTCCCAATCTGTAGGTTCTCCTTTTACCCTTTTGATGAAATCTTTCGATGCACACAATAATTTAATTTTTAAAAGGTCCCTTCTCTTCTCTTCTATCTCCTGCACATTCTGGGTTGTGCTTGATAGTCTGTTTATGCCATAAATTGTTGTTGTGGTGGTGGTGGTTATGTGCCATCGAGTCGGACCTGACTCATAGTGACCCCTCCTTGGGTTTCCAAGGCAGTATCACTACGGAAGTAGATTGCCCCATCTTCTTTCCGAGGAGTGGCTGGTGGATTTGAACTGCCAGCCTTCTGGTTAGCAGTCAAGTGCCTTAGCCACTATGCTATCAGAGCTCCCATGCCATAAATTAGGACTCCCAGATTTGCCACTATTTTATCTTTGATGAATTTTATAGTTTTGGGTTTTACATTTAAGTCTTTGATCCAGCTTGAGTTTGTTTTTGTGTATGGGGTGAGGTATGGGTCTTGTTTCATTTCTCTACAGATGGATATCCAGTTTTGCCAGCACTGTTTGTTAAAGAGGCTGTCTCTTCCCCATTTAATGGGTTTTGGACCTTTGTCAAAAATCAGTTGTCCAAAGATGGATGGATCTATATCTGGACTTTCTATTCTGTTCCATTGGCCTATCTGTCTACCATTGCACCAATACCATGCTATTTTGACTACTGTGGCTGTAGAGTAGTTGTTAAGATCTGGAAGGGTGAGACCTCTCACTTTGTTTTTCTTCTTGAGAAGTGCTCTGCTTATTTAAGGTCTCTTTCCTTTCTATATGAAATTAGTAATTAGTTTTTCCATGTCCTTAAAAATTTTTGTTGAAATCTGGATTGGGATTGTGTTAAATGTATAGATTGCTTTAGGTAGTATTGACATTTTCACAATGTATAGTCTACCTATCCAAGAAGGTAGGTTCTTCCACTTATGTAGTGCCCTTGTTGTCTCTTGTAGCAGTGTTTTATAGTTTTCT
>NW_006921637.1:15084136-15087866 GCF_000298275.1 Orycteropus afer afer | reverse complement strand
TACCTTTTCAGTCTTGCAGGCCCCGAGTGTCCTTGGGGTTGCTGGAAAGCAGAACGTGTTCTTAAGCCCCAGAAATCTGCGAGAGGGCTGTCTCTTTGAATATCCAAAATAGTCAAGCCGCGTTTTAAACCTACAAAATGGCGGGATCCTTCAGACTGGCAAAAGTCCACAGCTCAGCCCACCTTTCTCTTCACCTTCTCTGTTTGTTTCCCAGCCACCGTGCACAGTCCTCCGTGCAGTCCCTGGCTTGCAGGGTGATTTTTAGGTTAGTTCTTAAGTCCTACCACCACAGGACTCTGCGAGAGTGCTGTCTCTTTAAATATCCAAAATAGTCAAGCTGCTTTTTAAACCTACAAAATGGTAGCGTCCTCCGGATCGGCAAAAGTCCACAGCTCAGCCCACCTTTCTCTTCACCTTCTCCGTTTGTTCCCCAGCCACCATGCATAGTCTTCCATGCAGTCCCTGGCTAGCAGGGTGATTTTTGGGTTAATTCTTAGGTCCTACCAACACTCAGGAATCTCCAAGCCCTGTCGTCTGTGGTGTCGGGGTTGCTCAGGCCGCTGCCAGACTGCAGCTCCATGTGTCTTCTTTTTTGGTATTTTCATGCAAATTCTTCTGCTAGTTGGGGTTTAGTCCACTTTTGTATCCTCCCCTTCAAGGATCAGGGGTCCAAGATTATCTTCTGTGTCTGTGTTAATTGGTTTCCCTTTTCTTTGTTGAAGAACATCTGTGCAGTCCTTCTGCCTAGTCTGCCATCTTCCCGAAACTCCTCCCTTTTCTTTATAATTGTTGGTTTTGTGCTTATTAAACCCATGTGTTCTCCTTCCTTTTAGATTTGCTTAGAGGGATTGTTACTTTTCTCTGTGGTTACCTTGGAGTATATTCTTGCCTCTACATTTTCAGAACAGTGCATACTGTGAAGATATTGTCCTGTTTTCCTTTCCGTTTGAAGGTCTGTGCCTAGAAATTTTATTCCCTCTGATGGTTAGTTGCTGTTGTGTGCTGCTTGAGTTCCTTGGTTTTTAAGGTACAGTGCTTTACAGTCTTATTTTGAGTATCTGTTTCTGATTTGGTTTTAGTGTTGATGCCACGTATCCTGGTTTTGTTGATCTCTGTTGTGCGTTCTCTATTGGAAGGACTTCCTTAAGAATGTCTTGTAGGGTTGGTCTGGTTTTCACAAAATCCCTTAATTTCTGTTTGTCTGAGAATGCCTTGATTTTGCCTTCATATTTGATGAATAATTTGGCTGGATATAGGATTCTTGGTTGGAAGTTCTTTTCCTTCAGTGTTTTATATATGCCATCCCATTGTCTTCTTGCCTGCATGGTTTCTGCTGAGTAATCAGAGCTCAGCCTAACTGTTTGATTATTATAAGTAATATTTCTTTTTTCCTGAGCAGCTGTCAAAATTTTTTCTTTGTCTTTGGGTTTGGAAAGTTTTATTATAACATGCCTCTGTGTTTTTCTCTTGGGATCTGTCTTGTGTGTGGTTCTATGAGCTTCTTGGACAAATATCTTTTCTTCCTTCATGATATGAGGGCAGTTTTCTGTTAGTAGGTCTTCCACAATTTTTTTGGTGGTCTTTTTCACCTCTTCTTATTCTGGAATTCCAATGAGTCTAATGTTGCTTTTTCTCATGTCATCACATATAATTCTTAGCTTCTCTTCATTTCTCTTAAATCTTTGTTCTGATTTTTCTTCGTACAGGCTAGTGTCTGGGATTTATCCTCTAGTTGGGATATACGTTCTTCAACCAGTTCTAACCTACTCTTTTGTGCTTCTACTGTGTTGTGTAATTCTGTCATTTTGGTACTCATCTTTTCCATTTTGGTGCTCATCTTCTGATTTTCTAACATCTGTTTTTGTATGAGTTCTGATTGTGTATTAATCTTATTATTTTGCTTGTGAATGATTTTCCTAAGTTCTTCCAGGGAACTGTCTGTGTTCTCCTTGTTTCTGTTTAGGGTTTCCTTAGGCTCTTGTATAGCTCTATAAACGCATCTTCTAAATTTCTTCTCAGATAATTCTATTGCATCCTCTTCCACCATGTATAATGAGACCTTTGTTTGTGGTTTTACTTCTAATGCCTTGTCCTGTTTTTTTGTTTGATTTGAGGTTGCCTGTTGTTTCCTAGACATTTTGAGGTTGTCTTTAACTGTTAGTTACATGTTGATTTGTTTTGTCTTGGTTTTATGGTTTAATATTTTGAAAAGGTTAAGCTGGTATGTTTTATTTTATTTTATTTAGTTATTAATTCAGGTATGCTAGGTCGCTCTGCAGTTTTCTTTGTGATGGTGGGATTGCTGTGTGGAATGTGGGTAAAGGTTTCTCTTTGTTGTAAAGAGCATTTAGAGTTCGAACCAGGAGGTTTTATGTTGGCTGAATGTGGTTTCTTCTATTGGATGGATGAAGTTATTGGCAGAGAAGGTGGGAGTGGTAAAGGAAAGCTTGCTGTTGCTAGGGGTGGTTTCTAGAGCTTTGGGCAGGCTAATACTGATGACATTGTACTGTTATTTACAGGGCCTTCACTCAATTTCAGCAAAGACTCCAGTTGTTATGGGGTCGCCACTTTCTGCCAGGCTCAAACACATGCAAAGACCCCACTCCTGAGACCCTTCAGTGCCAAAAAACTGACTCAAGGCAACTTCCTGGTTCCGCGATCCACCGCGGGTGTTTCTCTCTCTGCCCTGCCTGCCCGTGGCACTGGCCCAACCCGCCCAGACCTCAATTGGCTCGGGAGTTTGTCTGCGAGTCCACCCACCTGCAGCGCCAAAGATGCCCTCGGTTTCAGCTGCGCTGGAGTTGGAAGAGTGCCTGCTAGTGATCTGTGATTCCAATATTAGTGATAAACTCAAGCACAGACCTCTCAGTGCCACTATGCTGACCTAAGCCTATTCAATGACCTGTTGAGGGGGGGTGTGAGCCCCCCCTCCTGGAGCACCAGTGGACTCTCTGCTTGGGTTTCAGTGGTGCTGGATGTGCCTGTTTGTACCCAGCTGAACCAAGTTACTGATAAAATCAGGTGCTGAAGGTAGATCCTTAGGGTAATCGCTGGTATGCTGGTGTGGTTGCTGATATGCTGGTATGGAGTGTCCTCTGCTTTGACCCATGGAGGTCTCGGATGTCCACTCTCGTTTGCCGGTCTCTCCCCCACAGAAGTCTCCAATGGCCTTTCTCAGCTGCCTGTCTGCACTCCACAGGGTAGATCTTCCCCTGTACCTTTCTTCTAATTCTACTCATCTGAGTTTGGTGCAGTCTGACTCAGTGAGCTGTTCTGAGCACCAAAATCCCTAATTCAAACTGATGTACCTAGTTTTTTAAGCACTAAGATACTAGAGGAATATAGCGTGGTGATTACTGACGATACTCCATTTTGAATCACCTTTTTACATATACTCTTAACCCTCACTTCCTCACTCCCTCACTCCATGGGTGGTGCTGGCCTGGAGGAACTGCCATCAAATCAGTTCCAACTCATAGTAACCCTATAGGACAGAGAAGAACTGCCACATAGAGTTTTCAGGGCTTTACGGATGCAGACTGTCTCATCTTTCTCCCTCAGAGCAGCTGGTGGGTTCAAACCACTGACGTTTTGGTTAGCAGCCAAATGTTTTAACCACTGTATCACCAGAGCACCTTTCCCCAGAGGTAACCATGTAAAATATAATTTATGTACAGTCAAATACACAAAACTAAAGTGACATAGGTCAATGCTTTTTTTTTTTTTTTTT
>NW_006921637.1:15082381-15083861 GCF_000298275.1 Orycteropus afer afer | reverse complement strand
GTGATGAACATGAGTGTGCATATATCTGTTCCTGTCCTGGCTCTCATCTCTCTAGGATATATACCTAGTAATGGGATTGCTGGGTCAAATGGTATTGCCAATTCCAGCTTTCTAAGGAATGGCCATATTGCTTTCCATGGTACTTATATCACTTCACAGTTCCACCAGCCGTGTATGAGAGTCCCAATCTCTCCATATCCCCGCCAGCGTTTGTTACTTTCTGTCTCGTTGAACCTTGCCATCAGTGCTGGGGTGAGATGGTATCTCATTGTTTTGATTTGCATCTCTCTTATGGACAATGATTGTGAGCATCTCTTCAAGTATTAGCTGGCCACCTGAATATCCTCCTTGGTGAAGTGTCTATTCATGTCTTCTGCCCATTTTTCAACTGCATTGTTAATTCCTTTGGTGTTCAGGCACTGGAGTTTTCTATAAATCTTAGAGATAAGTCCCTTGCCAGATACGTAATTATTGCCAAATATGAATTCGTTGCTGTCATTTTTGTTATGTGCTTTTTCATGGTGTCAATTTCTTTGTTCCATTTAATTTTGTATGTTGAGCTTGTTTTGTTTATGAATCGTGTTATCACTTCCCTCGTTGCTATTGTTTTAGTATTTGTTAAATATTTGTGCTGGCCCTCTTTTTTATTTTGATGTGAAGGTTTATCATTTTTCTTTGAGGTTACCCTGTGATTTATAGTTTTCTTCCCAAGTTTAGAACAGTCTATCTTGTAGTTGTCTTTGTCTTGACTTCCTCACCATTTAGAAGTTCTTTAACTACAGAATGTTTTCCCCCTTTTTGGTTAGTAGTTGTTCTCATTTGTCATTTGATGTCTCTGGTTCCCTGTTACAATTTTGTAGGTTTATTTACTTTGGCTACTTCCATAGCTGTGTTGGTTTCTGGGTTATGTCACCATATGTGTTAATGGTCAGTTGTTGTTGTTGGCTGTTGTTGCTTCTCTGTCCAAAGGACTCCTTTTAGCATCTCTTGTAAAGTGGTTCTGGTTTTAACAAATTCTCTTAATTTCTGCTTACCTGGAAATCTCCTAATTTCACCATCATATTTGAGGGACAGTTTTGCTCGGACCATAATTCTTTGTTGGAAATTTTTCTCTTTCAGGGTTTTATATATACCATACCATTGTCTTCTCGCCTGCATAGCTTCTGCCAAGAAATTCAAGTTTAGTCTTATTGGTTGTCCCTTGTAGGTAACTTTTTGTTTTTCCCATGCTGGTCTCATGATTTGTTCTTTGTCTTTGGTTTTAGTGAATTTGATGATGATATGTCTTGGTGATTTTCTTTTGGGGCCTATCCTGTTTGGGGTTTGTTGGACTTCCTGAATGGATATATTCTCATCTTTCATCATAAACCTAACCCATTGCCCTCAAGTCAGACCCAACTCATAGCAACCGCTCCTTGGGTTTCCGAGGCAGTATCACTATGGAAGTAGATTGCCCAACCTTCCTTCTGAGGAGTGGCTG
>NW_006921637.1:15080319-15082171 GCF_000298275.1 Orycteropus afer afer | reverse complement strand
TTTTGTATCATTTCTAATTTTTCATTTATTTTGTCATTTTGTTCTTGTATTTTCTTCCAAAATTCTTCTAGGGTTTTGTCTGTGTTTTCCTTGATCCATCTCTCAATCCTTTGAAGATATCTAAATATAATTCTTTTGAATTCCTTATCAGGGAGTTCCAATCCTGTGTCTTCCTCAGGGATGTGTTTTGGCTCTGTATCCTGGTCCCTTGTTTCTCCTGCTCTATCTTGCTCCTTTGTGTGGACTGTGATGTTCTGTTGTCTCCAAGGCATTGTGACATTTTTGTATTTATATTTAATTGTGATTGTATGTTGGAGTGACTTGCCCATGATTTTTGTTTTCTTTGTTTTGTTTGTATGTTATCTATGCAACCAGGGTACTGTGTTGTGCTCCTCTATTCACTAGTTTACAGCACTTATACACTTACCACCTATCTCCTTTCCTGTTGTCAGCCTCTTCTATGTCCCTGCCAACCTTGGCAAACAGAGCCTATTCTTAGGTCCCTGGAATCAGAATGAAAATGCTGTCACTTTAAAATGCAAAATGGTTGCCACTTGTAAAGATTCAAAATGGCTGCACCCTTGGTCACTTTAATATCCAAAATGGCTGTCATGCCTAAACAATTAAAATGGCTGTGCCCTCTGGACAGTGGAAAGTCAACAGCTTAGGTTGTCTCCCTCCTTGCTATTTCCCGCCCTAGTCATTGGCCACCAGCACAGTTGTCCCTGCAGCCCTTGGTGACCAGGGCTAATCTTTACATCAATTCTCAGGTGCCAACACCACTTGGAAATATCTAGGCTCTTGGTCCTGTCAGAGTAGCTGATAGTCTGCAGCTCCAACTGTCTCTGTACTCACTGTTTTTGTTCAGGTTTTTCTACTAGTTGGTGTCTAATCCACTTCTGTATAGTTCCTTTCAAAGCTCAGGGCTCCAGGATTATCTTCTGGGTCTCTCTCAATTGGTTTTTCTTTTCTTTGTTGAAGAGGGTCTGTATTGCTTGTCTGCCTATTCCTCCATCTAACTGGAAGTCCCCACCATGTAAAATTTGAAGTGTAACCCCCTAAATATCACATCTAAAGCATCTAGAAATACATTTTAAATTATGTTACTGAGGCTCATAGAAATTCCATTTCTTGCCAAAATCTCTCTGCCAGTTAAGGAAACCCTTCCTCTTCCTGTAAGTTCTCATTGTCATTCTCCCTTTTGCCCAGGGCTTTGAATTGTCTAATACATCTTTCTTCTACTCAACCAGTAAGGGTGTCATAAGAGTTGCTAAAGCCTCTTTCAATGAGAGACACTTGAGGAAAGCATATTTATCATCCATACTGACAAGAGTTTTTCTTTCCAGCATTAAATTCAAAAATAGGCTCCAACCATAGAAATACACACCTTCAAAAATGGATAATGAGTAAATAAATACAAATCCATCTTGACTTTGCCATTCAAAGAGAAGCTGTTTATCAATGAGGACCCACAAAAAATAATGAACAACATCTAGACCATCCTAGAATGAGGAAGGTAAAGAGTTTATACAAGCCCATGAGAAAATGGATATGCCATTCAAAAAACAGACAAACGATATAAAAAGGCAAGCCACAGAAGAAAAAAAATGAATTTGGCCAATAAGCATATCCCACATATCTTCCACAAGAATAAAGTTCAACCAAAGAAATACAAATGAAGTCAGAAGTTGATCTTTTTTCATCTATCAAATTCCCTTAAAAATAATAATCAATGTTGGGAGTGTGTTGAAGGAATATTTGGATTTAAATGATCCTACTTACTCACATTTCATGTTTGCAGCAGTATATTGATAGAGAACTTCCAGAGGTTCAAGCCGGATTCCGAAGAGGA
>NW_006921637.1:15075431-15079289 GCF_000298275.1 Orycteropus afer afer | reverse complement strand
GGCTGGCGCGGGATCGGGCAGTGTTTCGTTCTGCTGTGCATGGGGTCGCTATGAGTCGGAAACGACTCGACGGCACTTAACAACAACAGCAACTTACTCACATATGAAGTATCCTATCCTCATCTATCCTTTCACAGCTTTTTCTTTCTAATTCCTGGAGCAGTGTCCTAGGCCTATGGTAACCATGGTTTCCATATATATTTTTTATTTAAACACAAGATTTGCTATAGGATCTAACAAAACAAACAAATGAAAGCAGAATACTGTTGTCTCTTCCTTGATATACCAACCACACATTTTTGTCTAGAAAGTTCTCTGAAACTATCTCTAGACCAGAATGGAAAATATTTACTCCCCTTTCCCTGCAATTCCTAACTCCACACTCTAGCAAAGCAGTCAGGAGCTGAGGAATGGGAATTTTTCTATTGTTCCTTCATCTTTATATATGAGGTTCCTCTAGGCAGTTCAAGATGACATAATTAAATATTGACTATGCTATGGGAACTGTGTCTGTGGGATAGACACAGTGGCTGCAAAGATGGGCTCAGGTATAGCAAAGATCGTGAGGCTGGCACAAAACCAGGTAGTGTTTCGTTCTGCTCTACATAGGGTCGCTGTGTGTAGGAGATGACTCGACGGTACCTAACAACAACAACAACATACGAACTGAAAAGTATTGAGCAAAAGTAAAGTAAATAAAAATGAAAAGAAAGAAAGACTAATGGTTCTTCTAGAAAGGGTCAAATTTTCTTTTACTTCCACTAGATGAAAATGGGCCTGTTCACCCTGCTTTTAGCCCTGAACAACTCCACCCACCACTTCACTTTTTTATTCCTTTCTTCTCTTTTCTGCAGGATAGAGGTTGGTAGCTTATCTATTGGTCTAAGAAATATTTTGAGGAACTGTTTTCTTCTGGGCCTAGAAATCACATGCTTGGCTCCACACCCTATGGAGCTAAAGGGAATTCACCCAGTTTTGGGGCAAATGGCAACTGCACGTTAGGCCAATTTGGATAATTATGTGGTCAGAGAGTTAATTCTACAAGAATTAGCACAAGCATTATTTCCCAGTAGATACCTAGTCTAGAAAAAAAATCAGCGAGATGACACATTCTTTTAGTAAAAATACAATCTTCCTACTCTGTTGCTACCTTCAAAGCAAAAAAAAAAAAAAAAAAGTGATAAGAAAGTATGATGTGGGCTACAGGTGCACCTGTCTACCTCATTCCATACTTTGTCTTTCAGGTATCATTCTATTGTTGAAGCAACGGGTGGGATATTTTTCAAAACATTTGTGAGATCTTGCAGCAGTCAGGGAAGGACAATAAGAGTGAAACAACACATACACATTCACACACCAATTAGGGTTTTGGTTGGATAGACCTAAAACTGCAGAGTGTGCAAAGCAGACATATAATTTTACTTATCTATTCAGTCATTCACTAAGCACCTACTAAGTTCTAGACACTGGTTAGACACTAAGGATATTCCGGTGAACAAGACAAGTGTGGCCCCTTCCCCCAAAGTTTGCTTTCTAATGGAAGAAACAGCAAAATTAGAGGAAAGGTAGCAAATCCAATCAATATTATACAGTAGAGCGATGGAGTGCTGGCTTCATGATGCAGTTCCAGGAAGACATCTCTGCAGAGGTGGTGTTTAAGCCAATTTCTAAAGGATGAGAAGGAGCCAGCCATGCCCAGATATGGGGGGAGGAGAGAGGTCAGGGCCACACGCAGAGGGCAAGGCATGTGCAAAGACCTTAAAACAGGAAAGAGATGGTTTGGGGGCCTGGAAGAGCTCCATGGAGTCCATTCCAACTTATGGCAACCCCATGCATGCTCCATAGGGTTTTCATGGCTGTGGTCTCTCAGAAGCAGATCTCCTTCTGAAGTGCCCCTGCGTGGGTTAAAACTACCAACCTTTCAGTTAGTAGCCAACCACTTAACTGTTTGCTCCACCTGGGGACCTTATGAGATGACCAAGAAGGTTCTTCTAGCACAGAAGCCTTACTATTTCTAGTTCAATCTTAAACAAGTTATAATGACAAAGAATGGAATGGGGGTTGTTTCTGTTTTTTTGAAGCTTCCTCAATCTCACTGAAGGTTTGTCTCCTCTATCTTTGGAGAGGTTTAGAACACATGGACCCATATACTTATGCATGCACACATAGGAATATTTCTATCCTTGTGCCTAACTCAGGGAAGCTGCCTTTCCTTCCAGACACTTTGTTACTTAGAAGGGGAAAATAATGTATGAAAATAAGTCTTCCAGGTGCACAAGGTCTATCTACAAGGTATTGCTGTTATCTTGATATTTAGTAAGTGAAGAAGCTCTAAATAGCAAAAGCAGATAATTACTGCCTTCAAATGAGAAGTCAGCAAGAACTTGAAAGTAAGAAAAGTAAGTTTGCTTTCATCCAAGGAAGGTTAATATAGTTAATGAATTCACTTTTGATGTTGAGGTTGTTGAAACACAGTGTAAGCCTCAATGTTAATTATCCTTGGGTAACATGCTTTTAATACAGATCCCAAGGAAATATATGTTACCTTAACAGAATGATCTGTACTACTTCTGTAGAAAGCTGGTCCATGCCAAGAAGAAGGAAGCCAGTGCAGGCAAGAGTCATTCTCCAAAAGACACTTGGGTCAGTTTCCTATGGCTACTGTAACAAATTACCACAAATTTATTGTCTTATGCTTCTGGGGAACAGACATCTGAAACAGGTCTCAAATCAAGATTCTTCCAGAGGCTGTAGTGAAATATCTGTTCATTGCCTTTTCCAGCTTCTGGAAGCTACCCATATTTGTTGGTTCCCTTTCCAGTCATTACATCACTACAACCTCTGCTTCCATCTTCATACCTCCTATTACTACTCTGATCTGACTGCTTCCCTTTTATAAAGACCATGTGATTACACTGGGTTTAGCTGTTAGTTTAGGATAATCTCCCATCTCAAGACCCTTGACATAATTACATCTGCAAAATTCTTTTTGCCATGCAAGGTGGTATATTCTCAAATTGGTGGGATTAGTAAGTGAACATCTCTAGGGCCCATCATTCTGTGCCTTTCCTGCTTCAAAGTAAGGAGCCTGACTTGCCTTACTTGCTCTAGTTTGAAACAAGAGGGGTCAAGCTTGTGTTCTTACAGTGCTGGAGAAATCCCACTCTCAGCTGGGTAAGACAGAATCTTCAGGCTTGCAGATGGGCTCCTCTGGCTTGCAGAGCCCAAGGAGACAACATAGCCAATGGCCCTGAGGAAGCAAAGAGCTGGGGGAGTAGAAGAGGCAAGTCCAGAGAACTGGTTCCTGCCTGCTTTTTTCAACAGTTCATTATTACCAGTGACTGATTGGCTACCTGAGAAGATGCTCCACTGAGGATTCACTTAGTGCCACAGAGATGGTCTCCTGGAGCCAAGGCTGGGAAGGAAAGCTGTCATCTCTGGACCCTGAAAACACCACAGAGCTCTGTGCCCTGTGTGGGTAGGGATTCATAGTGAGGGGGCCTACAAGAGTTAGGGTGAAGTTGGAGAAGATGGATGGGCTGCAAGTGAGGTTTACCCCACACTACTCCTGCTTGTGTGAAAGACTGATGAAAAGACTTCTGACCCCCACAGACAGATCAGGAGTTCACGAACGACACCTGAGAAGGGATTTTCATAGAGGGCTCCCTTCAGCATCTCCCTGCACTGTGAGCCTCCTTTTGCACATGGAATGCATTCGGCTTCTCATGCAGCTAATCAGGGGTCGATCTTCTCAATGTTCAATTCTCATGTTGTTGTTGTTATGTGCCGTCGAGTTGGACCCGACTCATAGCGACCCCTCCTTGGGTTGCCGAGGCAGTATCACTACAGAAGTAGATT
>NW_006921637.1:15062195-15074746 GCF_000298275.1 Orycteropus afer afer | reverse complement strand
AATCCTACTTCCATAGCGATACTGCCTCGGAAACCCAAGGAGGGGTCGCTATGAGTCGGGTTTGACTCGACGGCACATAACAACAACAACAACAATAGTCAGAAGGGAGGAGTGCATACCTCCCACTCCCAAAGTTCAGGAGACCAGGACCTGTACATGGGGGGCAAAGTGCACATACCTCCTCCTGATGCCATGGAGTGGAATTGTGACATGAACAGCCCTGGAGTCATATATAGAACCCCTGGGCAGTGGGTGCAGGAGGGTACTTTGGGGAGCAGCAAGAGAAGGCACCAAAAACCAACATCAACTCCTGCCCTCTCCATTTTTGCCCCATAGAGCTCAGGCTCTGGTGGTTCAGGGATAAGGCCCCTCTACAGCCTGTGATGCCCACTCGGTCAAAGGCATCCTGGGACCTAATAATACACACAAATCAGAAGGCAGGCTGCAGGCCCTGGCCATTCAAGGAGAGGAAGAAAGCAGACACGGACCTGGCCTGGCCTGCGGGCCTTACCCTAAAGTAGCAGGGTGCCCTGCACCAGGCACTCCAACAGCACCCTATATTGAGAGGATGAGCCACGCAGAGGGAATGGTGGGCATGCAGCCCAGCTGTCCTAGGGAGGCCAGCCCAGTAGCCACAGCCCACACCCTCCCTTCTGTTTCTAGGCCCTGGAAGCACAGAGGAGTCCAGGCTAACCCTCCATGGGAGCTTTCTGTCTAATTGGGAACTAGACAGACTGAGGGGAGGGAGTGGGAATTCACATGTACCCAAGTGACAATGAAATAGGATATGAGGGGTGTACAGTATAGAAAGGTCATTCATAGGAGAGAAAGGTTACAGATCTGCTCCAGGAAGGCCACTGACATTGGTTGTGATGGAAATTAGGGAGCTCTGGTAGCATAGTGGCTAAGTCACCTGCCTGCTAACCAGACGGCTGGCAGTTCAAACCCACCAGCCACTCCTCGGAAGGAAGGTTGGGCAATCCTACTTCCGTAGTGATACTGCCTCGGAAACCCAAGGAGGGGTCGCTATGAGTTGGGGCCGACTCGATGGCACATAACAACAACAACAACAAGGTAGAAATGCACCCTTCATCTTTCACTGAGGAAGGAGCCTTTTAGCTCTTTCTTTCCAAACTATCCCCCAGTCCACCACTACCATCCCACTCACCTATCCCTCCCAGGCCTCCACAACTCTGGGAAAAAGTAACAGGCTGGAGACATAGGCTTCTTGGTGTAACAAGAGACGATGATCTCTGACCAGTCATCAGCCTTGTTTTTTCAAATCTGCCACAGGACAATTCCTTCACCCCAGCTCAGGATGGGCAGTGATGCTGGAAGACTTGCTGCACAGCTATAGGCTCTCCCTGAGCAAGCCATGGGCATGAGGAACTGCATAGACTCAGAGGTCATGTTATAAGCATAACTTGGTCACTGTTCTCAAGAAGCATCTGAAATGAGCACAGCCCAAGTCAGAGATCTGGGACAGTTCAAGACCAAATTACTTTCCCCACCGGGGACCAATACACTGTCACCTGCCCAGGTTCACAGGCAGGAACCTACCAGTTATGCAGATTATCGATAAAGGCAGAAAACTGCAAATACCTGATAAGAAAGGATAAAGGGCCTGCTGTGAAGTGACACTCTCCCCTCCCTTCACCGCACTTCCTGTGCAGATCCCTGAGGCCTGGACAGACAGTATCCATGCAAAGGGACCCAGGTCCCTGCTATATGCTCAGAGAAGCCAGGTGGCGTTATCAGGGAGAGGAGACTGGAAATGGGCAGGGGAGAGGCACAGACTGTTTCAAATCTACCAGGGCAGGGTCTGAACTCCCCTGTCTTTCCTATGTCATAACTCCCCCACCTAGGTGCCCATCAGAGCTATTTTCAGCTCTAAGGTTGAGTTCCCTTTAGGGGGCTGTGTTTACTTGTCCAAGAAGGAGGGGAAAAAAAAAAAAAAAAAAAGACAGGACACTTGTCGATGTCTTTCTGCTTCCTTCTAGGGTCAGGCAAAGTGTGTGAAGGAGAGAACAGCTGTCTGTTCCAAGAGTCCCCAAAAAGGAGAGGCTTGTGCCATGGTCAGGAGTCTGCAGCTGCAGGAATGACCCTTAAACACTTGGAGCTGTACAGGGGGTCAAGGCTTGAACCCCCAGACTGACTCAAAGACCTAGGTCCCTGGGGTCCTGCTCTGAACTGACAATTAGATGAGGCCCAGCAAAGACCTGCTCTGAGCTGCTCATGGCCCTTCTCCACTCAGCCCAGGAACTGGGTGGAAACCATAGAGTAAGTGTCTATCCTTAGGACACAGGAGTGAGCCTTAGCTCCAGCTATCTACCCCTTGGCAAAGCATGGAAAAGAGGAGGACACATTGTTCCCCACTCACCTTGAGTGCCTCCCAATGACAGTGAACCTCAATTGTCCTCTTCATAGCACCTCCAAGCCAGCAGGATCAACATAATCAATATCCACCTTCTGACTTGTTGCAAACAAGTTAAGGTCAGGTACCAGGACCCCAGTAGTAATTTCTGATATATACGCACCAAATAACGAGCTTGGTGAAATCATAGAGCCTCAGTGAAGGAAAGTAATCTCTGAGACCATCCAGGGTCTTCTTTTTCTGGTGAGAACTGAGCCCCAGAGGGGCTGAAAGCTTTGATTAAGGGACATGGCAGAGCACCTCTCATCTTTGACCCCTGTGAGTGACCTGGGAAAGGCTTACCTGCCTGTCACAAACCAAGAAAGAGTAACATGACCTGTCTTGAAAACACTGCCAGGCAGACTTCAACTTTGGATTCACCAGGGTATATAACACCAGGGATGTGTAATAGCATCCTCTCAGCACAACCAACATTTACCCTAAGTGACTCTTGTAAATTTCAACTGCTGCTACCCTCAAACAGCCTGGCAAAACTGACCCTTTTACAGATGAGGAAATTGAGGTTCAAAAATGTGGAATGATTTGCATATGGTAACACAGCTTGTGAAATGGGAGAACCAGAGCCAGAACCTAGGGCATCTGGCAACAATCCTGTCCTCTTAGTACATTTGTTTCTCATCTTGGATCATGGAGACTGAAAAACAGCAGCTTCAAGTTGTTCTTTTCAGAGCCCCATTACACTGGATGTCATATTTTGTTGCCTTTTAGCACAGCCTCCTACTTCCCAGCCCTCCCGACAATTGCCATCATCTCTAGTGCTAAAGCCTAGGCTGTTATTCTGGGGCCTCTTTCCTCTCATTCCCAAAAAACATTATTGTTGCTGGGGGCTGGAAACTCTTCACACTCCACACAGCAGTAGCTTAAAGCTCCTGTTTATTAGAAAGGCAAAGATCTCCAAATAAGAGAGTGGAATTGCTGCACAATTCCTATTTAGACTTCTAAATTATTCCCTGTCCTCCTATGCCATCAGACTCCAATCCACCATTTGGAAGGCTTATTTAACGAGTCAGATACAAGCAGGCTCTGGTATAAAAATAGAGAGGCAGGCTGTGGGAAGCTGGCACTGTGACTCACAATGCGGCAGCAGGCGGGTGACAGGGGGCTCAGAGACAGCTGCAGACCGCCCCTGCCCTCCTCCTCCTCTGCCCTTCCCCCTCATCCTCTTCCCTTCTTTTGCAGCCCCCCACCCCCACCCCCAGCACTCAGATTCTAGTTCCTCGGGTGGACCCCCGTGTGATTTGAGGCAGGGTTCTACAATGCTCATTTCCCCGTGTTACAGCACAAAATGCCAAAGAAGCACCCACCCTCGTTCTCTCGTGGCCCATCAGGGTTTTTACAGAGGACATTTCCAGTTCTAAGAACCCTCACTTTCCAGTTCCCAGAAACTAGGGAACTCCGAGCCCAGAAGGTGCGAGGGCGGCTCCCTGGTTAGGACTGGGCGGTCTGTAGCTGCAGGCTCCTCCTCCCACCGCTGGGCGTCTCCAAAGCTCCCAGGCAACCTCTCCTTCACCTAGCTTCACTACCACAAGCAGCTCACGCCTGCCCCGGGAAGGAATGCCTTCTGATGCCTTTGTTCAATGGACATCCAAAGGAGACAGCCAGGGACCGCCCTCGCTTCACACCACGCCTTGCAAGTCCTCTCCCCTTCTGTCTCTCCCTCTCGGTCTCTTTTTTCCGTGCGTCTCCCTGTCTTTCTGCGTGTCTCTCTCCGTATATTTCTCTCTATGTCTCTGTGTGTCTCTTTCTCTCTCTGCTTAAAATAGTTCAACGATTTTCTGTTGCTCTTAGGATAAAGAAAAAAGTATATACACAACAATGGAGATTCTGTAGAGTCCGGGTCTACCTACCTGGCAGGCTCATCCCCTCAATCTCCTCTCTCCATCCTCCACTTCCTGCCGCCAGACACACTGTCCTCCTTTCAGAGCTAGACTCTCCTCATTCAAGCCCTGCTCCAGGGCCTTGTGTTCCCTCTGCCTCCCCTCTTCACCTGTTAGTTCCCACTGACCCTTCAAAGGCTAGATCTTCTCCTTGATCTGGGCTCTTTAGCACTCCATGTCTCTCCCCTCAGCAAGTGTCCTATTGCAGGCTTACACTGATTTGTGTTGTTATTGATTAAAATCTGTCTCCCACACCTAGACTATAACTTCCTGAAGGCTTGTTGTTGTTGTTATTTGCCATCAAGTCGGCCCCGACTCCTAGCGCGACCCCTCCTTGGGTTTCCGAGGCAGTTATCACTACAGAAGTAGGATTGCCCAACCTTCCTTCCGAGGAGTGGCTGGTGGGTTTGAACCGCCAGCCTCCTGGTTAGCAGTCAAGTGCCTTGGCACTATGCTACCAGAGCTCCCCTATGCTACCAGAGCTCCCCCCTGAAGGCTAGAAGCTGGTTATTTTTGTTCCCTATTTTTCCTTCTGTGCTAACACAGTGCCTGACCTGTAGGTGCTCAGTAAATATTTGTTAAATAAATTAGTGACTAAACTGATGGCTGGAGGGGTGCAATTAGCAGGGTAAGAGTGGAGTGACAGGCTCTGAATTCATTTGGAAAATGAGCTGCAGAATAATCAGATCTAAATTGTGGCTACTTTCACTTACTAGACTGAACAGAACTGCAGCACCCACACTATATACTTGAATAGAAGAAAAAGTAGATTAAAAACATCTCCCTTAGCAGGAATTACAAAATTTGTGCTCTCTTATGACCTGGACCCATTGTGCCTTACTGTGCCTTTATCCTCCATGGAAAAACTACAGCCTCCCAGTCCAGGACTGAGACCAGGGTTCCATAAGTGCAGCACCAAGGTGTAAAAGTTAAGAAAGCACTTCCTCTAAGGTGATACAAGTGCAGGGGCAGCTCCTCTGGCTTCACCCTTGTCCAGGCCCTGACCTTGTGTCAGTTCATAAGAGGGTTCAGAAAAAAAACTCACTGCTGTCAAGTTGTATCTGATTCATAGTGACCCCACCTTGGGTTTCCGAGGCAGTATCACTACAGAAGTAGATTGCCCAATCTTCCTTCCGAGGAGTCGCTGGTGGGTTTGAACCCCCAGCCTCTAGTTAGCAGTCAAACGCCTTAGGTATTATACCACCAGAGATCCCAGGGGGTTCAGGGATCCCATGTAATTTCAGAGTGCCGAGGCCAAATTCCTGGCTTTACTAGCCAGTCAAGTTGCAAGAAGAAATACCCAGCTCTTCCTAAGGATGCCAGAAACCCAAGCTGGCAGATCCACTGCAATGTCTGGAGATCTCTACCCCATGATCCTGCTTTACTAGTGTTCTGAGCAAAACTTGGAGGAAAATTTGGGTGCCAGAGAAACTTCCAAAGACTTGAAGGTGTAAAATGAACCAGGTACCTACACTTTTAAGCATTTACTTGAGAGGAATTCATTCATTACAATTCAAGGTATTCCATAAAGTGCCTCCCAGTGCCCACTATAGAGATGTTCAATAACTATTTGTCCACAAGCAGAAGGCAGGAGGGAGCAAGAGGAAGGAGGAAAAACTGTGCCCACTTTGGCTTAGGAAAGAGAAAGTATAAAATGAAGCCTATTCAGAACTCCTCAAAGAGTGTCCATGAAGAGAAGCTGGTTAGTAGCAGCTGACTTTCCATCTTGTTCATATCCTTGTCCTCTGCTCCATTTCTGACACCAGGAAGACATTCTCTAAGGCTGCACATAAGGTTGTCACAGAGCCCAGGCTACAACTACAGTCTCTCAAGCCCTAGGTTGTTCTCCTCCCACTGCTGTCTGCTGAGTCTGCTCAATCTTCTGGAATGAGAGGAGCAGTAAGCCACAGGGTTGGTGCTACCCTGGGACCACGTGTGACACACTGGACTCTGGCCCCAGCCCCAAATCCCTAATGTCTCCCAAGCGTCTTGTAAGCAAGGCCTCTGTTCATGGTGCGGTTGTCAGTGAACCTGCTCAAATCATCCTTGTGACTGAAAATACAATCCAGGGCCACCACTTTTCTTTTCATTGAAATTTTAAAATTTTTCATCTTAATGTTTTTAATAGTAACATAACATACATTTATTGTATGAAGAAACATTAAAGTATAAAAAGGGCAGGAAAAAAGGTACACATAATCCAACTGCACAGAAGTTGTCATAGTGATTTATCACTTTGCTCTATATCCTTTGTTCTTTTTGACCTTCATTCTTTTTTTTTTTTTCCTCATGGCTCAGCTGGTCCCTATTGACACATGGCACATTAGCACTGGACTATAAGGGTTGCGGGCATCTCAACCTCCTAGTGGTGCCCTGTCACCTTGGGGTACTTTTCAGACCCACAGCAGTTTTAGGCCCAGGGAAAAGACAACAGCTTTAAAATAAGCTACCAGAATTTGTGAGAGACTCCTTAAACTTACATGTGTGCTTTGGGCTATTTTTCAGGGGAGGCTAAAAGACAAACCTGAGAAGTAGGGGATGTTGAATTCTATTTTTAGGGAATACCAAAAAACCAAACCAAACTCACTGCCATCAAGTTGATTCCAACTCATAGCAACCCACTTTGGGTTTCTGAGGTGGTAAATCTTTACGGAAGTAGATTGCCCAGTCTTCCTTCTGTGAATCGGCTGATGGGTTTGAACCACCAAACTTCTGGTTAAAAGTCAAATGACTTAATCACTGTACCACAAGAATAATGCAAGCTAAATTTTCTGGACCAACTCTCTTGAAGAAAGCAACTACAAATGCTGGATAAAGTATTTTTTAAAATGTCTTAAAACCACTGAAAAGTTGAAACAATAATAAACGACTATTAGACCAAAATCTAAAGGAAGTCAGAAGTGCAAAGATCTTGGAAACAGCTCTTGGCCTGAGAGTGTTTGTTTATCCCAAAAACCTTGCACTGAGGTCTTAACAAGCTATACATAATGACAGGTGCTGAAGTCCAGTCTTGGTGCCTCTCTACATGAAGCTAGAATCCTAAAGATTACAGCACAGGGTAAGAATGAAAGAGGACCTCACACTGACACTTAAGGGCCTGTAAGTAAATTGCCTTGGAACCGAGAACATGGTAGAATTGCAGGTGGTGGAGGTGGAGTTGATGTTGATAGTGGGGAGAGTTGGGGTACAGATCTCTGGGAGACTGTAAACACAAGATGAATCCTCGTGTGTATTTGCAGCCCAAGGGATCAAGAGACCTCAGACTGTGATTTAGTTTAACAAAATCTCAGATAAGTAGTGTCCTAGAAGATCTCTAGTAGAAGCAAACACAGATGCTCCATGGATAAAATTACCTTTATTCTAGGTTTCCACGTGTCCCACAAGTAATTCTTCTAGGACTAGGAGCTATCAAGTATACAAGGAAACAAGGCAGCATGATTTAGAAGCAAAACAACAGATAACAAAAACAAATGCAAAGACTTCAGCTATTGGAATTATTAGATCTGCCTTACATTTGAAAACCTAGAAGAAATGGATTTTAAAAAAATAGATCTGTATTACAAAAAACTATACTTGCTCTTTTAAAGCAGAAACAAGCTAATAAATATCTGCAAGGAACAAAATGTTTTAAAATGCTAATATAGTGGATTTGGAAAACAACAGAATTGTATTTTTTAAATGAAAAAAATATCAATAACAGAAAGTTAAAACTCAATGGATTGATTTAACAGTAGATTAAGGACAGTTGAATGGAGAATTATTAAACTGGAAGATCAGTTAGAACAAATTACCAATAATTCAATTCAGATAAGCCCCCCAAATGAAAAATACAGAAAATAAGTTTAAATATATGGAGGATATCAGTAGTTCTCTCATTTTATTTTTTGCTGACAATTTATTATTTTGATTAAAGTGTACAAAAAATTAAATGTACAATTCTTAAGTGTTTAGTCACTGAATTTGGCCTGTGTAACTCAATCCTTTACCATAATAGAGAACATTTGCATCATCCCAGAAAGTTCTACTTCTCAGTCAATCTCCACTACTATCTCTCAGAGGAAACCACTGTTCTGATTGTTTGTTCTACCATAGACTAAATTTTCCTGTTCTGGAACTTCTTATAAATCAAATATTGCAGTATATACTCTTTTGTGTAAGTTTTTGTTCACTCAACATGTTCTTGAGATTCATCCATGTTGTGGGTATATGTAATTTGTTCCTTTTATTGCTGAGTAACATTCCATTGTATCAGTACCAGTTTGTTTATCCATTTTCTTATTGATGAATACATGAGTTGTTTCCAGTTTTTACTGTTAATAATAAACCTACTTTTAACACTCTTGTACAAGTCCTTTTGTGAACATATAGTTTTATACCTCACAAGTAAATTCCTAGGAGTGGAATTCCTAGATGTTAGTATAGATGTATGTTTGGTTTTATAATAAACTGACAAATATTTTTTCAAAGATGTTGTACCATTTCAGTAGCTCCACATGTTTGACAACATTTGATTTCCTCAGCCTTTTTAATTTTAACCATTCTAGTGGGTATGTAGTAGTATTGTATTATTCTTTTATTTTGCATCTCTCTGATAATTAAAGACATTGAGCACTTTTTCATGTGCTTACCATATTGGCCATTTGTATATTTTATTTTGTGAAGTGCTTGTTCAAAATTCTTTGCCCATTTTAATGGATTTTAACCTATCACTGAGTTGGAGGAGTATCATTTCTTTGTCAGATATATGTTTTAAAAGTATTTTTTCCCAGTATATGGGATGCCTATTCATTTTCTTTGTGGTGTCCACTGATGAGCAACTGTTTTAATGTTGATGAAGCTTAATTTGTCAAGTCATCAGATTAAGAAAATAGAAAAAATGGATTGAAAACAATATGGGGGGGGGGAGTGATGGTTACTAATTTTCCAAACCTGTTGAAAGACATCAATCCACATATTCAAAAAGCTCAAAAATCTTTAATAGGGTATGTAAAAAGAAGCCTACACATAGCTATATTATACTGAAACTGCAGAATATAAATATATAGAAAATATTTTTTAAAAAATAAAGTTTAGAGGTACAGAGAAGGAAATACAGATTTCTTTCAAAGAAGTAACAGGTTGATCATTGACTTATCAATAGCAACAATGACACTCAGGAGTCATAAGTATCTTTAAGGTGTCAAAAGAATTAAATGTCAGCCAAGAATCCTTTATCTAGAGAAAACGTTTGTTAGAAAAGTCTTTAAATAAAGATAGATAGGTAAACAAAAACTGAAAGACTTTGCTACCAACAGACCATCACTAAAGGAAACTCTAGACTGTATTTCAAGTGAAAAAGGTCCAATAGAAAAGAAGAAATAAAGAGCAAGTAAAAAAGTAAATATATAGGTAACTGTAAACTATATAAAACAATTATAATGTCTTAAGAGAGTTAAAACCATAATTGATGTATAAGAAACAATAATGTCTGGTGGTTTGAAAGAGATAGAATTTAAATATATGATAACAGGTCAGAAAGAAAGTGAGTTTGTACTTTTCAGAGATCTTTGTATTATCCAGAAGGAAGATAAAAGTATGGATTAATTTTAGACTTTCAACAAATTTAACTAATAGCACAAAACAAAATGGTAGATTTAAACTCAATTATATCAGTAGTTAAATTAAAATGGGCCAGATATCTAATTAAAAAACAAGGAGTGTTAGACTGGAAAAATAATTCAACACATACTATTTAATATATATACACACACACACACATGTCGATATATTCATAAGAATACAGCAAAGTTGAAATATAAGAGACCTACATAAATGGAAGAACATACCATGCTCATGGATAGGAAGATTGAACACTGTGAAAATGTCAATATTACAAAAAGCAATCTATACATTCAGTGCAATCCTGATCCAGATTCCATCAACATTCTTTAAAACCAAACTCACTGCCATAGAGTCAGATCAGACCCATAGTGATCCCTCCTTGGTTTTCAGAGGCAGTATCACTACGGAAATAGATTGCCCAACCTTCCTTCTGACTAGTGGCTGATGGTTTTGAACCACCAGCCTTCTGGTTAGCAGTCAAATGCCTTAGGCACTATGCCTCCAGAGTTCCTAGGACGTGGAAAAAACAATCACTAATTTTATATGGAAAGGCAAGAGACTTCAGATAAGCAAAACACTACTGAAGAAGAAGAACAAAGAAGGAGGTCTCACACTCTCAGATCTCAAAATCTACTATAACAGCCACAGTTGTCAAAACAGCCTGGTATTGAGTTCCAGTGAGATGGCAGAATAGGCAGAAAGACTGCACAGATCCTATTCAAAAAGAAAAGGGGAACCAATTGACACAGATACAGAAGATAATCCTGGAGCCCTGAGCGTTGAAGGAAATCATATAGAAGTGAACCAAACTCCAACTAGTAGAAGAATTTTCCTGAAAACACCAAAAAAAAGGAAACACACAGAACTGTGGTCTGGCAGGGATCCTGATGGCACAGACAGCTTGGATATTGCCTAGTGATGTTAGGACCTAAGAATTAACCTAAAAATTGGCCCTGCTAGCCAGGGGCTGCATGGAGGACTACACTGGTGGCTAGTGAATAAAAGGGGAAGCAATGAAGAGGAAAGCAGGCTGAGCTATGGACTTTTGCCTGTCCGGAGGGTACAGCCATTTTGAATGTTTACAAGAGGTTCTACCATTTTGAATATCTAAAGCAACAGCATTCTCCCAGATTTGAGAGACTTAAGAATAGGTTCCTCTTGCTAGGAACTGCAAGGACACGCAGGATGCCAATGAATGGAAAGGTGTCATATTCCCCTTGTTACTCTTATACTACACACCCTCTCGGTGAATGTAGGTGCAGCCATCCTTCACTCCCACCCACCTTCTGAGCAAAGAAAACACCCTGAAAGCAGCACAGGAAAAAAGAAAAGTTATTTATAAAGGGCAACCAATAAGACTCTGATTTCTCAGCAGACACCAGGCAATGGGATGAAAACATCAACAAGATTAGAAGTTGATTTTTTAAAAAAGATTAATAAAATTAATAAAACCCTGAAAGAGAAAATTTTCCAACCAAGAATTATATACCTGGCAAAATTGTCCCTCAAATATGATGGTAAAATTAGGAGATACCGAGGTAAGGAGAAATTAAGAGAATTTGTTAAAACCAGACCAACCTTAAAAGAGATATTAAAGGGAGTCTGTTGAACAGAGAACCAGTAATAGCAAACAACAATCGACCATTAATACCCATGATGATATAACCCAAAAACCAACACAGCTATGGAAGTATCCAAAGTAAAAAAAGCCTACAAGATTGTAAACAGGGAACCAGAAACATCAATTGGCAATTGAGGACAACTACAAACCAAAAAAAGGGAAAATACAGTGTAGTTATAGAACTTCTAAATGGTAAGGAAGTCAAGAGAGTTGCAAGATCAAATGTGCTGTTCTAAACTAGGGGAGAAAATTATAAATCGCAGGGTAACCTTAAAGAAAAATTATAAACCTTCATATCACAATAAAAAAGAGGACCAGCACAAATATTTAGCAAATACTAAAACAATAGCAACAAAGGAAATGAAAACATGATTCATAAACATAATGAGCTCAGCACAGAAAATTACATGGAACAAAGAAACCAGGAACACCATGAAAAAAAAAAAAACCATAACAACAAGACAGCAACCAATTCATACTTGTTGATAATTACACTGAATGTTAATGGATTAAATGCACCACTCAAGAGATGGAGAGTTGCAATTGGATAAGAAAACAAAACCCATCAATATGCTGTCTACAAGACACACACCTTAGACACAAAGACAAAAATAGACTGTGATAGTTGAAGCTGTGTGTCAACTTGGCTGGATCCCAGTTCTGTGTGGTTGTTCCCATGATGGGATCAGATAACCATGTTCTGAGTGGCCAATCTGCCCATGGGGAGTTTCCTAGGGGTGTGGTCTGCTCCCAGGATATCCAGGGACATCCTGGGAAGAGGCACATTCTTCTGTGGATCAGGACTCTGGTGTGCTGCCTACAACTTTCCTTGAGTGAGCAGCCTACCGTTCCACCTGGAGATCTTGGATTTGTCTTTTATTGGAGTCAACAGCCAATGTACTGCCTGCCAGCCTTGAGCTTCTCAGCCCCCTGCGGGGAAAAGCCTCCAGCCTGACTTTCCTCCCAGGACTTTGGACTTGCCAGCTTCCATACATTTGTGAGCCATTTTCCTAAGATA
>NW_006921637.1:15058184-15060375 GCF_000298275.1 Orycteropus afer afer | reverse complement strand
ATATCCCTCATGAATATAGATGCAAAAATCTTCAACAAAATCCTAGCCAATAGACTCCAACAACATATCAAGAAAATCATTCATTATGACCAAGTGGGATTCATATCAGGTATGCAAGGATGGTTCAATATTAGAAGAATAATCAACATCCTCCACTACATAAATAAAACAAAGGAAAAGAACCACATGATCATATCAATCGATGCAGAAAAAGCATTTGATAAAATCCAACACCCATTACTGATCAAAATTCTCAGCAAAATAGGAGTAGAAGGGACATTCCTCAACATAATAAAGGGCATATATGCAAAACCAACAGCCAACATTATCCTCAATGGAGAGAGACTGAAACCATTCCCTTTGCAAACAGGAACTAGACAAGGATGCTCTCTATCACCACTTCTATTCAACATTGTACTGGAAGTCCTAGCCAGGGCAATAAGGAAAGAACAGGTAATCAAAGGCATCCAAATTGGTAAAGAAGAAATCAAGCTATCCCTATTTGCTGATGATCTGATCCTATACATAGAAAATCCAAGAGACTCAATCAAAAATCTACTGGAACTAATTGAGAGATTTAGCATCATGGCAGGACACAAGATCAACATCCAAAAATCAGTTGGATTTCTCTACACCAGCAGAGATTGCTGAGAAATAAATAAGGAAATCAATACCATTTACAATAGCTATCAAATAAAATAAAATACTTGGGAATAAATCTTACCAGGGACACAAAAAGCTGTACAAAGAAAACTATGAAAGACTACTTCAAGAAAACCTGAGAGATCTACATAAATGGAAGAATATACCATGCTCATCGATAGGAAGATTGAACATTGTGAAAATGTTAATTCTACCCAAAGCAATCTATATACATTCAATGCATTCCCAATCCAGATCCCATCAACATTCTTTAAGGATATGGAAAGAACAATCACTAACTTTATATGGAAAGGAAAGAGACCTCGGATAAGCAAAGCACTATTGAAGAAGAAGAAAAAAGTAGGAGGTCTCACACAGCTGGATCTCAAAACCTACTATACAGCCACAGTAGTCAAAACTGCATGGTATTGGTATAATGACAGACACATAGACCAATGGAATAGAATTGAGAATCCAGAAACAGATCCATCAACCTATGGTCAGCTGATCTTTGACAAAGGGTCAAAATCCATTAAATGGAGATGAGAATGTTTTTTAATAAATTGTTGTAGTTGTTGTTATATGCCGTTGAGTCAGACTCAACTCACAGTGACCTCTCCTTGGGTTTCCGAGGCAGTATCACTAAAGAAGTAGATTGCCCATCTTCCTTCCTGTTTAATAAATAGTGCTGGCAAAATTGGATATCCATTTGCAGAAAAATGAAGCAAGATCTGTACCTCACACCATACACAGAAACTAACTCCAGATGGATCAGACTTAAATGTGAAACCTCAAAGTTCCTCAAGGGAAAAATAGGGGCAAATTTTGCACTGCCATTGAGTAGGATCCAACTCATAGCAACCCCTCCTTGGGTTTCTGAGGCAGTATCACTATGGAAGTAGATTGCCCAACATTCCTTCCAAGGAGTGGCTGCTGGGTTTGAACCACCAGCCTTCTGGTTAGTGGTCAAGTGCCTTCGGCACTATGTACTGATTTGGGTGAAGAGATGGCAATGTACCAAATGTGAGTGATCAACACAGTGGTATTTAGGAAGAGGAAGACATAGAGAGGTACATGGGAGATACAGACAACAAAAATGAACCCTTTGCACATACAGTACTGTGTTGTCAGTGAAGGCAAACATGACTATATGGGTGAATAGGTGGGTGGACAGGCTAAACTATTAGGTATGTCTATGCAGGGGGTGGAGTGTGCCCAAGACCCCAAGACCATGTATAGGGTTGGCAGACAATGTTTCTACAAGTATATTGCTATGTTCTGTAAGAATTCCCAGCTGTATAGTAGAGTTGACAAGGGACAAGTTTGTAGTCACTTCTTGGGCATAGCCAGCTACCCAGAAGGAGCGAGTAGTTGAATCTGTGGGCTCGGGACCATAATCATAGGAGACATCAAGCTCAATTGGTATAACACACTACACAAAACATTGTTCCACTTCCTACTTTGGCAAGTAGTGACTGGGATCTTAAAAGCTTGCAAGCAGCCATCTAGATGCAACAATGGGTCTCTTCTCATCCAGAGCAAAGAAGAA
>NW_006921637.1:15056418-15057489 GCF_000298275.1 Orycteropus afer afer | reverse complement strand
ATAGACTAAAAATCAAAGGTTGGAAAAAGATCTATCAAGCAAATGACAACCAAAAAAGAGCAGGAGTGGCAATATTAATTTCTGATCAAATTGACATTAAAACAAAAACCACCATATGGGACAAGGAAGGGCATCATATAATGATTAAAGGATCAATTGAACAAGAAGACATAACCATAATAATATCTATGGACCCAATGAAAGAGCACCAAAATATATAAATCAGACTTTAAAAGAGTTGAAAAGTCAAATAGATGATTCCACAGTCATAGTGAGAGACTTTAATACACCACTTTCAATGAAAGATAGAACAACTGCAAAGAAACTCAACAAAGATGAAGAAAACTAAACAATACAATCCACCCACTTGACCTTATAGACGTCTACAGAGCACTTCACCCACAACAGCACAATATACATTCTTTTCCAGTGAACATGGAACGTTCTCCATGATAGACCATAGGGTAGGCCATAAAGCATGCCTTAATACATTTAAAAACATTGAAATACTTCAAAGCATCTTCTCAGATCACAATGCTATCAAATTAGAAATCAACAATAAGAAGATCAATGGAAAAAAGAGCAAACACATGGAAACTGAACAACACCCTCCTTAAGAAAGACTGGGTAAGAGAAGAAATGAAATTTAAAAATTACTTGAATCAAATGAGAATGAAAACACAGCATACCAAAATCTTTGTGACACAGCAAAAGCAGAGATCAGAGGACAATTTATAGCAATAAATGCACAGATCAAAAGAGAAGAAAGAGCCAGAATCAACACTTTAAAACAACATCTCCAACAATTAGTAAAAGAACAGTAAGAAAAGCCTACAGTCACCAAAAGAAAGGAAATAATAAAGATACAAGCAGAAATCAATGAAACAGAAAATAGAGAGACAGTAGAAAACATCAACAAGATTAGAAGTTGATTTTTTAAAAAAGATTAATAAAATTGACAAACCATTGGCAAATTTAACAAAGGAAAAGAGGGAGAGGAAACAAATAACATGAATAAGAAATGAAATGGGTGACATCACAACAGAACCAACTGAAATAAAAAGGATAATA